>NC_084525.1:37004635-37204635 GCF_024500275.1 Phycodurus eques
CGTGTGTCCGTCCGTCCATTTTCCGTACCGCTTTATCCTCACAAGGGTCACGGGCATGCTGGAGGTTATCGCAGACTTCTTCGGGCGAGAGGCGGGCAATTTAGAGTCTCCAATCAACCTACCATTTATGTTTTTCCATGTGGGAGGAAACCGGAGTTCCCAGAGAAACCCCACGTATGCATGGGGAGAACATGCAAACTCCACACAGGCGGAGCCGGGATTTGAACCCCGGTCCTCAGAACTGTGAGGCAGATGTGCTAACCCGTCGGCCGCCTGTGCTTTGCGTGTAAGTGTATGTGTGCGCGTGCGCGCGTGTATATACACAAACAGACAGTGGGTACGGAAAGTATTCAGACCCATTTAAATTTTTCACTCTTTGTTATATTGCAGCCATTTGCTAAAATCATTTAAGTTCATTTTTTCCTCATTAATGTACACACAGCACCCCATATTGAAGGAGGAAAAAACTGAATTTTTTAAATTTTTGCAGATTTTTGAAAAAGAAAAACTGAAATGTGCACAGAGCCATAAGTATTCAGACCCTTTGCTCAGTATTGAGTAGAAGCACCCTTTTGAGCTAATACAGCCATGAGTCTTTTTGGGAATGATGCAACAAGTTTTTCAAACCTGGATTTGGGGATCCTCTGCCGTTCCTCCTTGCAGATCCTCTCCAGTTCTGTCAGGTTGGATGGTGAACGTTAGTGCACAGCCATTTTCAGGTCTCTCCAGAGATGCTCATTTGGGTTTAAGTCAGGGCTGTGGCTGGGCCATTCAAGAACAGTCATGGAGTTGTTCTGAAGCCACTCCTTAGTTATTTTAGCTTGTGCTTAAGGTCATTGATTTGTTGGAAGGTGAACCTTCGACCCAGTCTGAGGTCCTGAGCACGATGGAGAAGGTTTTTGTCCAGGATATCCCTGTACTTGGCCACTTTCATCTTTCCTTCGATTGCAACAAGTCGTCCTGTCCCTGCTGCTGAAAAACACCCCCACAGGATGATGCTTCCACCACCATGCTTCACTGTTTGGACTGTATTGGACAGGTGGTGAGCAGTGGTTTTCACCGCATATACCACTTAGAATTAAGGCCAAAAAGTTCTATCTTGGTCTCATCATACCAGAGAATCTTATTTCTCACCATCTTGAAGTCCTTCAGGTGTTTTTTAGCAAACTCCTTGCGGGCTTTCATGTGTCTTGCACTGAGGAGAAGCTTCCGTCGGGCCACTCAACCATAAAGCCCCGATTGGTGGAGGGCTGCAGTGATGGTTGACTTTCTAGAACTTTCTCCCATTTCCCGACTGCATCTCTGGAGCTCAGCCACAGTGATCTTTGGGTTCTTCTTTACCCCTCTCTCACCAAGGCTCTTCTCCCCCGATTGGTCAGTTTGGCTGGACGGCCAGCTGTAGGAAGGGTTCTGGTCGCCCCAAACATTATCCATTTAAGGATTATGGCGGCCACTGTGCTCTTATGAACCTTAAGTGCAGCAGAATGTTTTTGTAACCTTGGCCAGATCTGTGTCTTGCCACAATTCTGTCTCTGAGCTCTTCAGGCAGTTCCTTTAACCTCATGATTCTCATTTGCTCTGACATGCACTGAGAACTGTAAGGTCTTATATAGACAGGTGTGTGGCTTTCCGAATCAGGTCCAATCAGTATAATCAAACACAGCTGGACTCCAATGAAGGTGTAGAACCATCTCAAGGATGATCAGAAGAAATGGACAGCACCCGAATTAAATATATGAGTGTCACAGCAATGGGTCTGAATACTTATGGCTGTGTGATATTTCAGTTTTTATTTTTTAATAAATCTGCAAACATTTAAACAATGCCATTGTTGTTCTGTCAATATCGGGGGCTGTGTGTACATTAATGAGGAAAACCTGCTCCTGACCTGGATGTGTCACGTGACCAATTAATTTAATAGCTAAAAATTTTTTAAAAGCAGTGAGAGGTATGTAAAGAATGTTGATGATCCACTGTTGAATGTAATACATTATGACTGATTGAACATGGTATTACGGCATCAAGCTGTCAGCAGAATTTCAGAAATGTTAAAGTTTGTTTCCTGTTTGTGTTTCACAGCTTTTTATGCAAATTGATGCACTTTATCCCAAAATGTTTGGAACTTGGACTGATTACGCCAAGAAATACTGTAATGCCCATTACAGGTGAGACTTATTGACACAGAAACTGTTTTTTTTTTTAATTTAAGTTCCAAGGTGTCTTAATAACATGACTTTGCGAGAATTACATTAGGACACTTTTACACAAATTATTTTTTGTCTTGCTGAAATTAACCTCCCGCCCCATATACGGTTGGTTCAAATGCAAGTACAACTTATGAATACTTTGGGGGAGTTAAAATTGGCTGCATGTTAAGCCCTAAATCTAAAAAAAGCGCAATCTGTGAAGCTCATACAAGCCCCCACAAAGACAACATTTTGTTGTATTTTCCCTCTTGGAGTAAGCACTTCACATCACATTAAACTTTATTTACACTGTAGATCCATGGGCCCAATTCCGATTTAATGGCAATATCTAAAATATTTAACTGTACAGTGCATACGGAAATTTTTCAGACCCCTAAAGGTTTTCACTCTTTGTTATATTGCAATTATTTGTTAAAATAATTTAAGTTCATTTTCTCTCATTAATGTACCCACAGCACCCCATATTGACAGAAAAAAATAGAATTGTTGAAATTTTTCAGATTTATTAAAAAAGAAAAACTGAAATATCACACAGCCATAAGTATTCAGACCCTTTGCTGTGACACTCATATATTTAACTCGGGTGCTGTCCATTTCTTCTGATCATCCTTAAAATGGTTCTACACCTTCATTGGAGTCCAGCTGTGTTTGATTATACTGATTGGACTTGATTAGGAAAGCCACACACCTGTCAATATAAGACCTTAAAACTCACAGTGCATATTAGGGTAAATGAGAATCATGAGGTCAAAGGAGAGCTTAGAGACAGAATTGTGGCAAGGCACAGATCTGGCCAAGGTTACAAAAACATTTCTGCTGCACTTAAGGTTCATAAGAGCACAGTGGCCTCCATAATCCTTAAATGGAAGATGTTTGGGACGATCAGAACCCTTCCTCGAGCTGGCCTCTGGCCAAACTGAGCAATTGGGGGAGAAGAGCCTTGCTTTGAGAGGTAAAGAAGAACCCAAAGATCACTGTGGCTGAGCTCCAGAGATGCAGTCGGGAGATGGGAGAAACAGTCGGGGCTTTATGGCGGAATGGCCCGACGGAAGCTTCTCCTCAGTGCAAGACACATGAAAGTCTGCATGGAGTTTGCTAAAAAAAACACCTGAAGGACTCTAAGATGGTGAGAAATATGATTCTCTGGTCTGATGAGACCAAGATAGAATTTTTTGGCCTTAATTCTAAGCGGTATGTGTGGAGAAAACCAGGGACTGGTCATCACCTGTCCAATACAGTCCCAACAGTTAAGCATGGTGGTCGCAGCATCATGCTGTGGGTGTGTTTTTCAGCTGCAGGGACAGGACCACTGGTTGCAATCGAAGGAAAGATGAAAGTGGCCAAGTACTGGGATATCCTGGACGAAAACCTTCTCCATAGTGCTCAGGACCTCAGACTGGGCCGAAGGTTCACCTTCCAACAAATCAATGACCCTAAGCACAAGCTAAAATAACAAAGGAGTGGCTTCAGAACAACTCCGTGACCTTTCTTGAATGGCCCAGCCAGAGCCCTGACTTAAACCCCATTGAGCATCTCTGGAAAGCCCTGACAGTGGCTGCCCATCAATGTTCACCATCCAACCTGACAGAACTGGATAGGATCTGCAAGGAGGAATGGCAGAGGATCCCCAAATCCAGGTGTGGAAAAACATGTTGCATGATTCCCAAAAAGACTCATGGGTGAATTAGCTCAAAAGGGTGCTTCTACTAAATACTGAGCAAAGGGTCTGAATACTTATGGCTGTGTGATTTTTCAATTTAAATGTTTTAATAAATCTGCAAACATGTCTACATCTGTCTACATTGAACAAATACATGAAACGCCCAAATTGGACCAAGTAACTCCACAAGTGTCAACACCTGGCAGTGACAACACCTGACTGTGTTGCTGCAAAGTTTGAAGTCAGAGCCAGAAGTTTCAATGCCAAATACTGTACATACAAAGCATTGATTTGGATGTCCATCAAACGTAGAAGCTTCGTAAAGGATAGGCCCCACCCCCTTTAATGGTAACGCTTTTTTTGTTGTTGTGGTTTTTGTTGTTTTATATCTAATATCAAAGTGTCTGTGGAATGTAATTCAGAGCCAATCACACCATAAGGATACATTTCTCAGTGGAGAGACAACTCTTTATCAATAAATTAACCAAACAGGAGTTGTGATGAACCCCTTACTTACCCCCTGACTCTTAATTCTCCAGCATACGAAGCCATTATTCTATGTTTCCACCATTATGAAAATAGCTTCAAGTGGCCAATGTTTTGTTCCAGCATGAATGTGCCTCAGTGCATAAAGCATGGTTTATAAAAGCAGGATTGGATGAGTTTGGTGTGGAAGCACTTGGGAACCCTGACTTCAACCCAGTCTAAAACATTTGGGAAAAGCTCAAGCACAGAAGAAGAGGTGTAAAGCGGGTTCTTCGGCAGAAAGAGAAGAGGAAAGCACAGAGCCTAGAACTGAATGTGGGGACTTTGAATGTTGGGACTATGACAGGAAAATCTCGGGAGTTGGTTGACATGATGATTAGGAGAAAGGTTGATATATTGTGTGTCCAGGAGACCAGGTGGAAAGGCACTAAGGCTAGAAGTTTAGGGGCAGGGTTGAAATTATTTTACCATGGTGTTGATGGGAAGAGAAATGGAGTCGGGGTTATTTTAAAAGAAGAGTAGGCTCAGAATGTCTTGGAGGTGAAAAGAGTATCAGATCGAATAATGAGGCTGAAACTTGAAATTGAGGGTGTTATGTATAATGTGATTAGTGGCTATGCCCCACAGGTAGGATGTGACCTCGAGGTGAAAGAGAAATTCGGGAAGGAGCTTGACGAAGTAGTTCTGAGCATCCCAGACAGAGAGAGAGTCGTGATTGGTGCAGATTGTAATGGACATGTTGGTGAAGGAAATAGGGGTGATGAAAAAGTGATGGGTAAGTACGGCATCCAGGAAAGGAACTTGGAGGGGCAGATGGTGGTAGACTTTGCAGAAAGGATGAAAATGGCTGTTGTGAACACTTTTTTTCCAGAAGAGGCAGGAACATAGTGTGACCTACAAGAGCGGAGGTAGAGGCACCAAGGTGGATTACATCTTGTGCAGACGATGTAATCTGAAGGAGGTTACCGAATGTAAGGTAGTGGTAGGGGAGAGTGTGCCTAGACAGCATAGGATGGTGGTGTGTAAGATGACTCTGGTGGTGGGGAGGAAGATTAGGAAGACAAAGGCAGAGGAGAGAACCATGTGGTGGAAGCTGAGACAGGACAAGTGTTGTGCAGCTTTTCGGGAAGAGGTGAGACAGGCTCTCGGTGGACAGGAGAAGCTTCCAGAAGACTGGACCACTGCAGCCAAGGTGATCAGAGACGCAGGCAGGAGAGTACTTGGTGTATCTTCTGGCAGGAAAGGAGAAGAGGAGACTTGGTGTTGGAACCTCACAGTACAGGAAATCATACAAGGAAAAAGGTTAGCTAAGAAGTAGTGGGATACTGAGAGGACCGAGGAGAGGCGAAAGGAATACATTGAGATGCGACATAGGGAAAAGGTAGAGGTGGCAAAGGCCAAACGAGGCATATGATGACATGTATGCCAGGTTGGAGACTAAATAAGGAGAAACGGATATATACAGGTTGGCCAGACAGAGGGATAGAGATGGGAAGGATGTGCAGCAACTTGGGGTGATTAAGGATAGAGACTGAAATATTTTGACTGGTGCCAGTAGTGTGCTAGATAGATGGAAAGAATACTTCGAGGAGTTGATGAATAAGGAAAATGAGAGAGAAGGAAGAGTAGAAGAGGCAAGTGTGGTGGACCAGGAAGTGGCAATGATTAATATGGGGGAAGTTAGAAAGGCATTAAAGAGGATGAAAAATGGAAAGGCAGTTAGTCCTGATGACATTCCTGTGGAGGTATGGTAGCATCTAGGAGAGGTGGCTGTGGCGTTTTTGACCAGCCTGTTCAATAGAATTCTAGCGTGTGAGAAGATGCCTGAGGAATGGAGGAAAAGTGTGCTGGTGCCAAGTTTTAAGAACAAGGATGATTTGCAAAGTTGTGGGAACTATAGAGGAATAAAGTTGATGAGCCACACAATGAAGTTATGGGAAAGAGTAGTGGAGGCTAGACTCAGGACAGAAGTGAGTATTTACGAGCAACAGTATAGTGGTACTGCATGCGGAAGTCTGGAGTGGCAGAGAAGTATGTTAGAATAATACAGGACATGTACGAGGGCAGCAGAACAGTATTGAGGTGTGCTGTAGGTGTGACAGAGGACTTTAAGGTGGAGTTGGGACTGCATCAGGGATCAGCCCTGAGCCCCTTCCTGTTTGCAGTGATGATGGATAGGGTGACAGATGAGGTTAGACTGTAATCCCTGTGGACCATGATGTTTGCAGATGACATTGTGATCTGCAGTGAAAGCAGGGAGCAGGTGGAGGAACAGTTAGAAAGATGGGGGCATGCACTGGAAAGCAGAGGAATGAAGATTAGCCAAACTAAGACAGAATATATGTGCATGAATGAGAGGGGTGGTGGGGGAAGAGTGAGGCTACAGGGAGAAGAGATAGCAAGAGTGGAGGACTTTAAATACTTGGGGTCAACCGTTCAGAGCCATGGTGAGTGTGGTCAGGAAGTGAAGAAACGGGTTCAAGCAAGTTGGAACGGGTAGAGGAAGGTGTTAGGTGTGTTATGTGACGGAAGAGTCTCTGCTAGGATGAAGGGCAAAGTTTATAAAACAGTGGTGAGGCCAGCCATGATGTACGGATTAAAGACACTGGCACTAAAGAGACAACAGGAAGCAGAGCTGGAGGTGGCGGAAATGAAGATGTTGAGGTTCGCTCTGACCAGGTTGAATAAAATTAGAAATGAGCTCATCAGAGGGACAGCCAAGGTTCGATGTTTTGTTGACAAAGTTAGAGAGAGCAGACTTCGATGGTTTGGACACGTGCAGAGGAGAAATAATGAGTACATTGGTAGAAGGATGATGAGGATGGAGCTGCAAGGCAAGAGAGCTAGAGGAAGACCAAAGAGAAGGTTGATGGATGTCGTGAGGGAAGACATGACGCAGTTGGTGTTCGAGAGGAGGATGCAAGAAATAAACTTACATGGAAAAGGATGAGGCGCTGTGGCGACCCCTAAAGGGACAAGCCGAAAAGAAAAGAAGATCCTATGTGTTTACCAATATGTACAGACCCTTTCCAAAAACATTATTATACTTGAAATTGTTTAAATTGTGGGCCCTGAATCTATAATCTATGAAAGTTTAACTTTTTAAATGGAATTATGGAAATAAATAAACCTTTCCATGATATTAAATTTTTTGGGAAAGTGTCTGTATTTACATACATGCACTGGTTCGCACTCAAAGTTTAAAACACCTAAATAATATGACTGAAATAGAGCATATATTTCCCCTCTTATGATTCTTTGTGTTTGTGTTCTTAACCCCCTCATGATAGATTTGTTTTGGTTTCATGACACGGGTCATGTTTTGTTTTATTCAACTTTTTATCCATCCATCCATCCATTTTCTGAGCCGCTTCTCCTCACTAGGGTCGCGGGCGTGCTGGTGCCTATCCCAGCTGTCATCGGGCAGGAGGCGGGGTACACCCTGAACTGGTTGCCAGCCTATCGCAGGGCACATACAAACAAACAACCATTCACACTCACATTCACACCTACGGGCAATTTAGAGTCTCCAATTAATGCATGTTTTTGGGATGTGGGAGGAAACCGGAGGGCCCAGAGAAAACCCACGCAGGCATGGGGAGAACATGCTAACTCCACACAGGCGGGGCCAGGGATTGAACCCCGGTCCTCAGAACTGTGAGGCTGACGCTCTAACCAGTCGGTCACCGTGCCGCCTCAACTTTTAGTTTATGTAAAAATGTAAATAACTTAATTTTAGTTCTTTTTTTGTTGTTTTGAAATTAAAAGACATTTTGTTTCAATATTACATTAAATTATTTGTGGCCCTGAACTAGAACATACAGTAGATTGTAAGCCAGGTCCTCCCGTCCAACTCACTTCAATGGTCACGTGTCCATATAGTGGAGACCAGAGCTATAAAATAGCGACTTATTAGCATCCATTCCTTCATACTGGTAAAAGTATGTAAAACTGCCTCTACACATTTGTTATTCCCTTTCCTCAACAATAACAAGTCCAAAAACACTCAAGTGGAAAGCAGCACATTTTGGCAACCCCTTCTTCATTCTGTCCAGCCAACATGCATGGCAGATAACCAGCCTTTGTCTACGGGGCCACTTTTATTCTAAAACCGTTTTGGCTGATGAGCTGTGAAAGTTTGCCGTGGCCTCGAGACAAATTACTTTGCTGCCCTACAAATGGCCCTGATGCAAAAATTCCCAACTGCGTGAGTAGAGCTTTTACGCTTTTCACAGTGCAAGACTGTTGTAGTGGCAGGCAGCTCCAAGGTGGGAATTTTCAAATGTGTTTAACTTCTCCTTTTTGGTACTTCAGTAAATAAGCATATTCATGATAGTTTGCTTGAGCTTGTAATGTGTTTTCAACTCTTAATACCTCTCCTGCAGGTACTTTGGGCCGCGCAGGCAGTGGGATTGTAGGGGGGCATCCAACCTTGAGGAGCTGCACCACCAGCTGAACCAGATCATGATCCGTCGCCTTAAGGCTGAGGTGCTTAGTCAGCTTCCCCCCAAAATCCGCCAGCGCATCCCGTTCGACCTTCCAAAGGATGCTGCTAAGGTAAATTTACATTATTGTTATCTTAAGCAATGTTTATCTGTATATTGTATATATATCTGTATATTGTTTTATATATTATAATGTTCATCTGTCCAGCACGAGTCCACTAATATACTGTGTCAACATTAGGGTTTACGAATAGCTTAGAAGGATCTCAAATAATCAAGATGAAATGAAGGTCTATTTTGTTTGTGTGCGTGCGTCCCATTCAACATACATACAGTATACACACCTTATTTAACAGCATGTAGAGCAGACATGCCCAAAGTCCGGCCCCCGGGCCAAATCCGGCTCGTGTTCATATTTCCACTGGCCCGAAGCATCTGTCATAAAATCAATAATATGTGGCCCGGCAGTATAAAATACACGCAATTTTATATTTCACCACAGGATAGCAGTAAGCTTGTGGCCGAACTGTCGCGGGGCCCTTTTGTGCATGATATGTTTTTTGCCCATTTCTAAAATGGCAACTGGAAGTAAGAAAAGGAAAGTTGATAGCGAGGGCCGCCGTTTCCAGGACAAATGGAAGTCTGAATATTTTTTCACTGAATTTAGAAACAACTGCATCTGCCTAATTTTCCAAGAGACTGTGGCTGTGTTCAAGGAGTTCAATATAAAGAGGCACTACCAGACGAAACATGCTAATTATGACAAACTAACTGCGAACGAACGCAGTGAAAAATTGAAGCAACTGGAAGCTGGTTTAACCTTTTACTGAGGGTGAATTTATTAAAGACTGTGTGATGAAAATGGCGGAGAACATTTGTCCTGAGAAAAAGCAACAGTTCGCCAATGTTTGCCTGGCTCGTAGCAGTGTCACGAAGGATCGAAGAAGTTTCTTCTGATATTAAGAGACAGTTGGACGCAAAAGGAGGCTTTTTCGTTAGCCTGTGACGAAAGCATGGATGCATCCGACACCACTCAGTTACTGATTTTTTTGAGAGGAGTGGACAGTGAACTGAACGTGCGTGAAGAACTACTTGACCTCCGGAGCCTTAAGGACCCAACAAGAGGGAAAGATTTATTTGCTTCTGTTTGTTCCGCCGTAGATGACATAAAATTACAGTGGAATATAATCACAGGGATTATTACGGATGGCGCACCTGCCATGGTTGGCGAGCACAGTGGATTATCAACCCTAGTGTGTAACAAAGTAAGCGAAGAAGGAGGTAAAGCTATAAAACTCCATTGTATTATTCACCAACAAGTTCTATGTGCCAAACATCTGAAATATGATCACGTTACGAAACCGGTGATAAAGGCTATTAATTATATTCGCTCCAAAACCCTGTGCCACCGCCAGTTTCAACAATTTCTACTGGATATCCGTGCTGAATACGGAGATGTTGTGTATCACACCAATGTAAGATGGCTCAGTCGGGGGTCTGCACTGCAGCGTTTCTACTCACTCAAAGAGGAAATTGGACAATTCTTGGCAAAAAAGGGATAACCGATGCCAGAACTAACCGATCCTGTTTGGCTGTCTGATTTTGGATTTTGAGTTGACATAACCCGACATCTGAACGCCCTGAACACAAGCCTTCAGGGGCAAAATCCATTGATAAGCCAACTGTATTCACATATTAAAGCCTTTCGGACCAAGCTGCTACTTTTCCAAACCCACCTGTCACAAACGCAGCCCAATACCACACATTTCCAATCTCTGCAAGAAATAATGACGTGTTTTCCAGCGCGCAATATTAGTGCGCAAATGAGGAGGTATGCCGCAAACATCTCATCTCTGACTGAGGAGTTTCAACAACGTTTCAGGAATTTTGCAACTATTGAAAAGGAGATCACGCTTTTTTCTTCTCCCGTTTCCGTGGATCTCAGTGACGTTCCAGCCCACCTGCAGTTGGAGCTCATTGAGCTGCAGTGTGACACGGTGTGTCGCAGCCGGTACCAACAACTCCCTCTTGTCAACTTTTACCAGCAGCTGGATAAAGACAGGTTCCAAGAGATTCATACATTTTCTAAGAAAATGTTGAGCTTGTTTGGCCCGACATACTTGTGCGAGAAGACATTCCCAGTCATGAACATGAATAAGAACCGCGTGAGGACAAGACTAAGTGACTCCCACCTGCGTGACATCTTGCGCATTAAAACCACCGCGTTTGAGCCAGACCTGCCCCATTTACTGCAGTCGAGATCTCAGTATCATCCTTTACATTAATGCAAACATGTTGTTTGTTGATTCTGATGAATAAAGTTTGAGTTTGAGTCAAATTCCATAAAAATACTTTATTTTGCATTCCATTAATTTTTATTTTAACCTTCATGTATGCAGGTCAGGCAGTTATCAGATCTACCTAGCAGTGGACAGCATTGTAAAACAAAGTAAAATAAAAATATACAAAAAAGCATTCCCCTCGTCGGTAGCGTGACAATTTTTTTATGTCAATGTGGCCCATGAGCCAAAAAGTTTGGGCACCCCTGATGAAGAGCATATACAGTGGAACGTTGATACAATGCACTAATAGGTACTAATACGGGGGGGTCGTCTGTTATAGCTGATTGTCCGGTACATTTTTTTTTTTTTCTTTTTCTTTTTTTGGTAACCATATATACCCATATTACTGTACAGTACAAATTTAATGTTTTGTACTTTTTTCATAATAAAGCCCAGTACAGTACAAAGTTATTGTAAATAAATGTTTGAAAAGATAAAAAATATATCCAGGGGGTGCTTTATGTGTACATTGTTGACGTAGTCGTCATAGGTGAGTTGCTCTCATTAGCCACGAAGAATAAATGCTTCCTCGTTCCAACTCCGTTGTCATAGATGAACGGCTTGACAAGAAAAAAAACTGTTACTGTACCAAAAATAGCATGTTCCAGACTCCAAAGACTTGCGTGTTGTATTTTCTTTGCATTAATATCGCAGCCATTGTGGGCTCTCTGCGGTGCAGAGCACTATGCGAAATATGCTACTACAGGATAATACATGAACTCCTGCCATCATGGCAGCCAGGTGGAAATGTTGCCTCACTCAACATGGTCGCCACATAGGCACGTTTGATGACGTGATCTAGACATATTGGCTATCAACGACCCGGAAATATCTGCCTGCCAGTCTCTGCCTATATTGCGCCACAGCGCCAATAAACAACAGCGGCCAATTCTGGACCTAACAGACTTTGTCTACGGCAGTCTAAGTGACAAATGGAAACTATTTTTGGATGCATTGTTTGGTCCCAACGGTCCGTTTTATCCGATATCTGTTATATCAGGGTCCGTTTTATCGATGTTCCACTGTATCTCAAACATGTCAAAGTATATAGCACATGCGCTGCTAATACTACAAATCCCAGAATGCTTTGCTAGTGTGTTGCGTGTCAGTCGAGACCAGCAAGCACCTACTCCTTTTCTGTTGCAGTTGCAACTACACTCTCCTCGGCAAATTTAACCCATTCCCAAAAATGGCCACGTGAAGGATAGAAAACAGGACCTTTGAAATCAGATGGGAGGCAGATTATCCGTTCACGACAGATTTAAAATTTCAGATCTACAGATTTTATCTATTTGAATAAGAAACAGATACCACTGATGTCTTTTATTGCACATTTGATTGAGTCATCATGTGTTTACAATATTAAGGTTTGCTTATTCCAGATTCAGTTAAGTTTGTATTGAGTTTGGCCCTCGACTTTTTGGCCCACTGTGAATTTGAGATTGATACCCCAGATGTTGAGGAAGTTCAGTGTTTTCTGTGTTGATTGATGGTGGCATCCTTTTAGCCTTACAATAATAATGGCGGTAGATTTTGCTACCTACGTAAGCTACTGAATCCTGTCTCTTTCAGAGCTATACAACATTATTGGGACATGATCTGACCATGAAGTGAAAACTGGGTTGGAGTTTTCTGTTCATTAGAACAAGCATTTGTGGGGTTAGAAATTACTTGAATGAGATGGCCTGACTCAGGATCTACTGTATTTCATCTTTAATGTGTTTGATGGGTTTGTGGTTAGGTTTTCTTTAATATCGTCTAAAATGAAAAAGAAAAATTTCAAAATGAACTAAGAGAGCAGTAATCAAGATAAAATAATCATTTGAGATGTATTAATTTTGAATTTAGTACATTGTAGACCAGGGGTTTTGAATTCCCACTGGAAGTAACCAGCACCAGTTATTATTTTTTTCATATCAGCTGCAAGAATGTATGAGCTGTTTTAGTGCTAATAATGCACTAAGCCCCACCTTTGGAGCGACACGACAATAAGAAAGATGCCCATAATAAGTGACTACGCTGCATTTTTACCCCTGAATCTCCCTGAATGCTTTATTTGGTGGCTAAAGGTGGCCAATGCTTCTCCATAGAGGTGCCAATTAGGTAGGTAGATGCATAACTGTTGGAAAAGCAATTGTTGTGTTTTGTAGCTTTTCTTGAGCAGCTCCCTTATCTGAAGTTGGCTGAAGCAGATAATTTGTCTCAGGTGTAGGCAGTGGCTGCAGCTGCTTACTTTTTCCTCTTTCGTTATTAGATTAATCTCAGTGTTTTTCAGGAGTAAAATGATGATAGAGAATCTTGCAGCTAATGATGTGAAAGGGGAACGTTAGCTTCCTACCATAATGTAAAAAAAATAATAATGTGAAAAGACCTTACAACCCAAGACCCCACCCACCATCTCCAAGCCCCCTTAAAAATGTGCATACCTGAACCACTCACTAGCTAGGCCCTGGTCCTCTAATTTTACTCCCTAATGATGGCTTTTATCTTCCCCAGCCAGACACCTTTTATGCCCCACCTGCCCTTTACATTTTTAGCCCTGGCCTTTTTGTCTGTGGTGGTCAAGTGAATATCATCATGGGTGGAGTGTTTAGCCACTCATTTCTTAAACAGCAGATTGTTAAGCTTGACTATAACATTTAATAATTTGAATAAAAACTACTTTCCCAACTATCAAACACTTGTTTATGCAGGTACTGCTGTGTGAAACATCTGAGCAACAAAACAAATGGAATGGATATTTCTTTCTCCTGCAACATGATCCTATTTATTCATTCGGTCGTCCTTGACTTTGACTAAATTCTACTGAAATGCTAATGATTTCACTGAATGGAAACACTTTCATGTTCCAATCAAAACTTGTTTATTATCTTAAACACACAGCAAAAAATCCCGCCAAGAAAACTCTCACAGGATGTGCACATTAATAACTCTTTGCTACGTTTATCTTTTTTTCTCCCCAATTTTCCCCTCCCCGATCACCTCATCTACTACCTTCCCCAGCTTGCCATATGGTTCACAAGCAGCACTTTAGGAGCGCATTCAAACTTTTGTGTTCATGTTCTGCGCGATTCAACTGAGAATTACAAACGAAAGGCACAAAAGCCATGCTGCATAGAAATGAAATCAAGTTTTGCAGTGATTCAATACGGCATGCACATTTTTTGTCAGGCTTCTACATCATGTAGTGCATTATAATTTAAACTAGTGCAACAATATAGGACACCCTGCTGTTAACCAACCAACCTTTGTTTGTTTTTATGATAAACAGAACCTGTTAATGAATAGCAGGTCACGTGCTGCTCGCAGCCGCTCCCACTGCTACACTCTCCACTCTTTCTTTAAATACTCCTCGCCAATCACCTTGAGAGCACACGAGGCATCTTTGATTTATTGTAGCGGCCTGGTTGCTTCTCCATCTTCGACCCTGGCTTGTCACAAGACAGCTATAATTGGGAGATGCTCATGACCCACCTAACACAGTAGCCTAGTTGGAGGGGGACGCTTCCTTGGGAATTCTCTCCCTTTTTTCTCCTCCATCTTTCTTTCCCTTCCAGGAAAACTAGGACATCCAGTAGCACCATTAATTGTTTTGCCCTTTATATCTCCAAAAGAGCTGAGATTGAAAGAAAAAGATGTTGAAAAACTAAAGAATGCAATCCCACCACCTTTGCCCTCTCCTTGCTTTGCAGGAGGCCACAGCCAGCTTCGCCGAGTGGGAGAGACTGATGAAGGGATGTGGGTCAGAGGTTGTTGCCACCAGCAACCCCTTCGCTAAGGTCATGAGCCTGATCACACGGATGTACAAGCAAACAGCAATTGCCAAGGTAATGGGAGACCTGCACTGTATAGAATTGTACTCAAAGAAAAATACTAACAAAATGTAATCTGCTGGCAGCTGTGGTTGCCAACATTATTCTGTAAAATTACAGTATTACATTTTCGGCAAAATTCAGTCTTTTACTGTGAATGAAAAATACAGAATGGACTGTAAAAAATAAAAATAAAAATCAATCAATCAATCAATGTTGGCAGCTAGTTGCCATGCCATAGTTATTCTGTAAAATTACAGTCTTTAACTGTCAGCAAAATATTATTATTTTTTTACTTTTAATACAAATTACAGTAGACTGTAAAAATCAGTAATCTGCTTGCAGGTTTGGTTGCCATGATTATTCAGTAAAAATATGTCATGTCAAGATGCACACCATTTGTGCTCCGGCGCACTTTGCACTTGCGCACTAGGTTTGTTACCTATAGCTGCTAAATGGTGCTAGTTAGCTGCTGAATCCATCTCCTGTGATGTGCACACAATACATTTGTTACGCTAATGCAAACAAATCAAAAACATCACTTACAGTACACTATGTACATTTTACCAGGTCATTCATGAAATAAAACTGCTCCTCAATAATTAGCAGGGTGTCAGTGGATGGAAAAAAGAGCTGATCCACTGATTGCAGTTTGTGCAGATGCCGATTAGGTGAAATTTCCCACAGTGCAACAAATACTGTATGATAATGTAATTCAAAATTTTGGGATGATTGATTAACAATAAACTGCTGCATTTTAGTAATACATTACCAACAGTTTGATAATGTTGAAATTCTGCTGTAAATTCACATCAATTTTTACAGTGTAGTTGCAGGACAGCCTTCTGTATTATGTGGTGGGCATTAGTGTTCCTTGATTTGAGATTTCTTGAGCTTTTTAATTGATGTTAGTCAACCAGACGCTCTGTGTTTAACCGTTTCTGTCATCTCTTTTTCAAATTCTGGATTATGCTTGCAATCAAATCGGGCCAAAACATCCCTGACACCTAAGTACAACTTGTGGGTTTAAATACTGGAGCATGCTATGAAAAATGCACCATCGCATCATTAGTGCCATTTGACGCACACAGTCAACAAACCTACTCAACTAGATTAATCAAAAAGTGCCTTCAAACAATGTTAACCTCTGCGGCACATCTGAGAGCCAAGAGTTTGTTTGCAAAGAATATTACTTTAAATCAGTGAAATAAATAATATCATCTTTCTGAAAAAGGATGAATTGATACTCCATCTTGGTGAGCTCTCATGGCAGCGCATCGCCATGGAAACAAAACTTAATGGTCGCTGGTGAAAAGCACTTAGACAAAGCCGGGGGGTTCTAACTATGGTATTATTTAGTCACGTCCAATCTGGCATGATTACACCCTGCACCAACACCATTACACCTCTGTAATCGTGTTGCTATGGAAACAATGGCTTTCAATTTGAAATGAGAAGGAAATCAACAATGGGTGAGGGTGGCTGGATCCATGCAGCATTCCATTCCTGTACTCCTGGTCTGTAGTGCCGCTGAGCTTGATCCTCTTGCTGTGGCAGGATATCTGCCTCCCATATTGCAAAGTAAACATTGCAATAAGCACAGCATCTGCCATGTTTGAGGCTGGTGTTTCTCTTAATTAGCTCGTTGGCCTGAGCCGCGAGAAGCGCGGCCCCAAGGTTTACCAAACTCCGGAGATAACCACCAAATGCAATCATCATCGCAACTCTACAAGCCTGTGTTTGTATCTTATTATGAGCTTCATGTTGTTTGCTGATTGGCTTCTGCTCAATTTAACCCAACTCGGCTACTCCTTACATGACAAAAGCCATCTCGTCCAACTCAGGGCAGATATCTCCACCCCAACAACATTGTTGTTTGTTTGTTTGTTTTCTCCAGTGAGCAGGATTACTTAAAACAATTTGACCAATTTCCACAAGGGCAAGGGCAAGAAAATTATATATTTTTTTTAAATTCCTTTATTTATATTTGAATTCATGCATGTGGTATCTATGAATGTCTACTGTTTCCTTGGCTGCACCCTGTGCTTGACCGAGTGCCATTCTAGTGTCCTTTATCATTTTTAGAGTGTGACACACTTTCTATACTTTGGAGGATTTTTTTTTTTTTTTTATCATCGTGAGGGGGTAGAACAGTGAAATATCACATTTATGTCACTCTGACAAGCAGCATGGCCCCCGCCTGCTTGCATGCCTGCCAGTCGGCCTGGTGATGATGGTGCCAAAAAAGTCTTTGGGGTATTTTTATTGCTTTAGCCGCGAAGCATCTGCTCACAATTACCCAGAGAGGACAGCTCTGATGCTGGACTTTAAAGCAAGTGAACGGCCTGCTTCAGACAGTTGAGAAGTTTGTGCACTAATTAAATTCAACAGAAAAGACTCAGCATAACCAAGCCGTCAGTAATGAGGACCTTCTGATCAGAAGAGGGTCAGCAGACCTGGTGAAGTGATTTATTATTTGGAGCGCTGACTAATTATCAGTAAAGAAAAGCAGAGGTTCTCCTGCCAGAGGAGGTGTCATGGCTGCTGAGGTTGTCAGGTCACAGGAGGTATCTAGATTATAGAGGTGGGATTTCACACTCAAAGAGTCTCTTTACTCTCCAGTAAGGGATGTGTTTGACTCAAATAAAAACCTTAATATTCCATACTAGTTGGCACTATTCTCAGATGCCACCTTCCCTGCAACAGTGAAATGAGCCGAGCCCAGATGCTGGATGACACACTTGTACTGCACTTCCACATTCCAGCTACAGCCGCAGTCATCACCACAGGTGATCACTGGGCAGCAGCACAATGTGAACTGATACAAGATACCTGCAGGCTACAGTTAACTCAGCCTTATGGTTTTTTTTTAACTATAAGCTTCAATCTGTCTCTCAAGGTCACGGGTTGAACAGAAATAAGCAGAAGTCTGTGTTTAAGTTACCGTTTGGACTGTTTTCAATTTTACTGTACTTTGTTCTTTGTTTTTTGATTGTAACCTAATTCACTTGGTTTTGGCTCGTGTTTTTTCTTGTTATTTCCATGTTCAAACTCATCCTTCGTCTGCATTGCTCCTAATGTTTTCCACCAGTCAGCGCTCTGCTTTCATGTGGGTCTCTACATGTTGTTAGTCTGTGTGTATTTGGTTCCTGCTTTAAGTTCTGTTTTTTTGACCGAGTGCCATTCTAGTGTCCTTTATCATTTTTAGAGTATGACACACTTTCTATACTTTGGAGGATTTTGGAGACAAATTCCTTGTGTGTTTTTTGGACATACTTGGCAAATAAAGATTCTGATTCTGGTTGTAGTCTTTTGTGGGGAGCCTGTCCACTGTGCTCTTTTTTTGGATTTGGGAATTGGCATCTTGGCTCTAAGGTGCTTTTGTATTGTTGTAAATTAACCCTATTCGTGTTTCCTGTCTGGTTTAAGGCCTTATTTTTCCACGTGCTTAAGTCAGAAAGGTGCACAGTTGCACTCTTCCAGCTGTGCAGATTCTTCTGTCAACTTAACTCTTGTCATTTATGGACCTTCATGTCAGACATTTATTCTGGGTAGAGCAACCCTAAAATGTGGGCGTTCCCTGTCAAATCTGGCCTTGCGTGCATTCTTTGGTCGACATAAGCACCTTTCTTCTTATCTGCTCCGAGGGTGTAGTAAATCCACTCCCCCATGAACGTGAACCCTTATATTGCACTTGAAGTTCCGATTCCGTTACAAAGTTGATGTATGTCATTTATACAGCGGCTGAAATAAGTATTTAACATGTCACTATTTTTCTCATTAAATATATTTCCAAATGTGCCATTGACCTGAAAATTTCACCAGATGTTGGGAACAAGTAATCCATACATACAAATAAGCCCCAAAATGTGTGTAATAATGTGAAATGAGACTGGGAAAAAGTATTGAACACGTCAACTGGTATTTATTTAATACTTTGTACAAAATGTTTGCAATGACAGCTTCAAGACACCTCCTGTATGGAGAAACTAGTCACATGCATTGCTCTGGTGTGATTTTGGCCCATTCCTCCACATAAACAGACTTCAAATCTTGAAGGTTCCATGGGCTTCTTTTATGGACCTTAAGTTTCAGTTCTTTCCATAGATTTTCGATTGGATTCAAGTCAGGTGATTGAAATGTGAAATGATCACGACCGACCTGGCATGCTTACCCATTTAAAAGCTAGAACTTGCGGGGATTACGACCAAAGTTCAAGTTCAACTTAAAAATAAAGACGTAATTTCAGTCTGTCCGCCATGCTCTTTCTGTTATGTGTCCAACTCTGGATTCACACTGCTCTGAACCTTAATTTTTCCCCGTAATCTCAGGCTGAGGGCAACACACCAATCATATCTCTGAGTTGCAAGGTATTGATTTGCAGTTGCTTTGTGTTCTCACTCTCTTTTTAAGTCCAGATCTCTTGGCATTAAATAGAGAATTGATCACAACAGAGAGGATGGTGCTGTGATTAAGTGACTTCTATACTGATCTAGCCAATTCCTTCCTGTGCAGTCCACCAGTGGATTGATAGATTCAGTGACTCTTTTTAATCTGTGTCTATTTCTGTGCGTATGTGTGCGGATGTGCGTGCGTGCGTGTGTGTGTGTGTGCGTGTGTGTGTGTGTGTGTGTGTGTGTGTGTGAGTGTGAGTGATTCTAGGCTGGAGCAGTGAAAGACTACATCAAAATGATGCTGGACACAGAGCAACTCAAATTCCTGGTTTTCGGCCATCACCTCACTATGCTGCAAGCCTGCACCGAGGCTGCCATTGAGGCCAAGGTAACGGCAGCATCACCCATCTATTCACTATTATCTCTGTTGCCGAGGTTATTTTGTGGAGGGGAGCATCCAACTAATCAGTTATTGTTTGCTAAACCAGAATAACATTTGTCAATGTTTTTTTATTTTATTATTATTTTTTTTGTTATTTTGTTTCGCAAAACCCCTTCCATATCATTACTCACTTATTGATGACGTTAGTATCTTCCTGTCATTAATCTAAAATTAAGGGACATTTACCCTTTAAAAAAAAAAAGTACAGTATAGTTGTTAAATTTGAAATGTACTGCATGCAAGGTTAGATGATGTAATGTCAAACCATGTTTTAGTGGTGTTTTATCAAAATTGCGTTTGGTAATATTTAACATTGAATTTAATTGATGTGATCTTTTTGTTATCTTTGGTTGTAGACCAACTTGGGAGTTTGAATGAACTTTACCTTTTGGCTGTTAAGATTTTAGATAATCTTTTTTTTTTCCACTGGTGACAAATGTTTGAGCCTTGGTAGAGGCTCTTCTAAGTTCCCTAGTCATTACCATACGATAACAGTATCAAGGTTAGATTACATTTAGAATAGCAGTGGAACGCTGAAGCTAAAATAGATATGAAGTCCTCGTGTATTGTAAAGTATTATATTGATCGCAAGTTCACACTTTTCATTGATGTAATCTTTTAAACACAATCATAAAGTATGACTGATCAGTGTAGTAGGATATAATTTCCTCACTCAGAAAGTAAACTTTAATTTCCATGGCTTCTCGCCTACGACGTAATTCACAAGTTGTCACGAACAAACGGCATCACTTAGCTCAGCGCAGGCAACTAGCAGGAGGGTTCAAGATTGTGTGTGCGGCATAGGTCGAGGAGGTGTTGGATGTACATAATGCTTCACGACAACGTGCGATGACGCCTTTCCCCTGTGAGGCGCTCATTCCGCTCTGTTCCCACTCACCAATTAATACAGTAGGCCTAAAAAAGGAATCCTCTGTGAAAGATTGTGATGAGAAGCAGTGGAGGCTATTTCTTGTATCTGATAAAATAGCACCTCGGTGCTATGGCCGTTACCCTGTGGCACAATGGTTGGGGTTGTGTTTGATAGTTCTAAGTGCTCTTATTATTTCATAAACCAATATGCTGGAGAAAAGCAGAGGTGTTGGAACGGCAGGCTGTTTACTGAATGATTCATGGCCTTGCGATGATGTTAAAAGCAGGCGGATTCTTGGTTGTGACCTTTAGCCCAGAGAAGTCAAACTGGCCTCTCTGTTTTTTCCTAGTGAGCTACTGCTCAGTATTCATGATACTGTACTTACATTTACAGTGTATGTTGGAGCTGCACAGTGTGAAAATGGAGCAACTCCACATGACCCAAGGATCCAAACAAAAGAAAATAGCACTCACTGTGGTGCATTAGCAACTCAGTCAAGTTGTGCTTGAATGGACCTTCAGCTGCTGCTCTCTTTGTTTAGCAGAACAAAATACTGTTTACTGCTGTTAATTCATTCCAGTCCCTCCACTCAGCTTTGTTCATTTGCACGTCCTTTACAGAAATGTCCCTAATACAAAGTACATGTTAATAAACTGCCCTTTGTTTGCAATGTCCAGCACAAACCTCCACCACCTTCCTTTGCAATTGTAAAAGCTTTTATTCAAATCAAGGATGGGTGAACACAACTCTGGTCACCTGACCTCTCTCCATTTACGTGAGCATGTTTTTCCCTGAAATGAACATGCATAAAGAAGAGGCGCACCACTGCTAGTAGACTGCATGCAAGTGTTTTAAATGGCATAATTAACCTAACAAATGAAAAATTGGATTTTAAATAAATATGGTGCTTAACATGAATAAGTCCACCCCGGCAGATTTGCTTGAAAACATCAGTGTTTCTTTCAGAATCATTATTTTCTGTAGCAATATTTTTATAACATACAATGCTACAAAATGCTCTTAGAAATGTGGGCCAATGACAGCAAATGAGATTTGTCATTGTACTCATGCATTTAACTTTGCAATTTTGCAAAAATTAGTCCACACCAATGAAAGTCTATTCATTCATTCATTTTCCGGACCGCTTATTCTCACTAGGGTCACGGGCGTGCTGGAGGCTATCCCAGCTATCTTCGGGCGAGAGGCAGTGTACACCCTGAACTGGTCACCAGCCAATTGCAGGGCACATATAAACAAACAACCATTCATACTCAAATTCACACCTACGGGCAATTTAAAGTTTTTAATTAACCTACCATGCATGTCTTTGGGATGTGGGAGGAAACCGGAGTACCCGGAGAAAACCCACACAGGCACTGGGAGAACATGCAAACTCCACACAGGCAAGATCGGATTTGATCCCATGTCCTCAGAACTGTGAGGCAGATGTGCTAACCAGTCGTCCATCGTGCCTCCTCCAATTAAAGTCTATCAAATCTAAATTTGAATTTGAAAATTTTAATTCACCACTTATTCGTCTAATCATCATCAAGAGTCTGAACATTAATAAAAATGTGGGTGCAGCCATTTGTTAAGTTATAGTGCAGGAAATATTTTTTTGATCCCTCACTGATTTTGTAAGTTTACCCTTTGACAAAGACATGAACTCTCTATAATTTTAATGGTAGGTGTATTTTAACAGGGAGAGACAATATAACATTTTTTATCTAGAAAATCACATAAAACAAAAGAAAAGAATAAAACATCTGCCTCAGGAGTCCCACAGGCCAAAAAGGCCCGATAAGACTCCTCTTTCAGCTTGACGGCATCCCTCACCGTTGGTGTCCACCAACGGGTTCTGGGATTGCCGCCACGACAGGCACCGACTACCTTACGGCCACAGGTCCGGTCGGCCGCCACGGCAATAGAGGCGCGGAACATGGTCCACTCGGACTCAATGTCCCACGCCTTCCCCGAGACGTGGGTGAAGTTCTGCTGGAGGTGGCAGTTGAAACTCCTTCTGACAGGGGATTCTGCCAGACGTTCCCAGCAGATCCTCACAATACGTTTGGGCCTGCCAGGTCGGACCGGCATCTTCCCCCCCACCATCGGACCCAACTCACCACCAGGTGGTGATCAGTTAACAGCTGCGCCCCTCTCTTCACCCGAGTGTCCAAGACATGCGGCCGCAAGTCCGATGACACAACCACAAAGTCGATCATCAAACTGCGACCGAGGGTGTCCTGGTGCCAAGTGCACGTGTGGACACCCTTGTGCTCGAACATTGTGTTTGTTATGGACAATCCGTGATGAGCATAGAAGTCCAATAACAGAACACCGCTCGGATTTTGATCGGGGGGGCCGTTCCTCCCAATCACGCCCTTCCAGCTCTCACTGTCATTGCCCACGTGAGCATTGATGTCCCCCAGCAGAACGATGGAGTCCCCAGCGGGAGCGCTCTCCAGCACCCCTTCCAAGGACTCCAAAAAGGGTGGGTACTCTGAACTGCTGTTTGGTGCATAGGCACAAACAACAGTCAGGACCCGTCCCCCCCACCCGAAGGCGGAGGGAGGCTACCCTCTCGTCCACCGAGGGGAACCCCAACGTACAGGCGCCGAGTCGGGGGTCAATAAGTATACCCACACCTGCTCGGCGCCCCTCACCGTGGGCAACTACAGAGTGGAAGAGAGTCCAACCCTTTTCGAGAGGACTGGTACCAGAGGATAAGGCCTTTTGTGTGGGGAGGCGAGCCCGACTATATCTAGTCGGAACTTCTCGACCTCACACACCAGCTCGGGTTCCTTCCCTGCCACGTCCATAGAGCCAGCTTCTGTAGCCGGGGATCAGATCGCTAAGCTCCCCGCCTTCGGCCACCGCCCAGCTCATACTGCACCCAACCCCTATGGCCCCTCCCACAGGTGGTGAGCCCATGGCAAGGGGGACCCACGTTACCCTTTCGGGCTGTGCCCGGCCGGGCCCCATGGGTGCAGGCCCGGCCACCAGGCGCTCGCCTCCGAGCCCCACCTCCAGGCCTGGCTCCAGAGGGGGGCCCCGGTGACCCGCATCTGGGCAAGGGAAAACGTCTTCCTGAATTGTTTGTCATCAGAGGGGTTTTTGGAGCTGTGCTTTGTCTGGTCCCTCACCGAGGACCGGTTTGCCATGGGTGACCCTGCCACGGCCATAAAGCCCCAGACAACTTAGCTCCTAGGATCATTGGGACATACAAACCCCTCCACCACGATAAGGTAAAAGCTCAAGGAGGTGCTAATCCAGTCATCCATCCATCCATCCATTTTCTGAGCCGCTTCTCCTCACTAGGGTCGCAGGCGTGCTGGAGCCTATCCCAGCTGTCATCGGGCAGGAGGCGGGGTACACCCTGAACTGGTTGCCAGCCAATCGCAGGGCACATACAAACAGACAACCATTCGCACTCACAGTCACACCTACAGGCAATTTAGAGTCTCCAATTTATGCATGTTTTTGGGATGTGGGAGGAAACCGGAGTGCCCGGAGAAAACCCACGCGTGCACGGGGAGAACATGCAAACTCCACACAGGCGGGTCCGGGGATTGAACGCGGGTCCTCAGAACTGTGAGGCTGACGCTCTAACCAGTCGGCCACCGTGCCGCCCTAATCCAGTCAGTCACGGGAATTAATTTTTTTTAAATACCTTCCCTTCACGAATAAATATTTGCAATGTACAGTCTGGGTTTTTTTCCATGAAAACACATTTACAGATACCAAATACATCACACAGCTGTATTTAAAATCTGACTAAGACCTGTCCATGAAGTCATCATGTATTTTTTTATTGAACCTTATCCAGGTAAGGTATTTGCAATGCCGACCTGGCTGCAGACAGCAGAGTAAAACAAAGCAAAATAGAAGCAAATACATATACCAACTGTGCAATGTGATATAGTAATAAAGTAAAATATTACATTACATAATTGCACATGGTGAATAAAAGGTCCATAAAAGGCACGTGAGCGGATATTCTCTAAAGTTGTAGAAGAAAAATGTAATCACCTGAGTGCCAAGACATTAGAAAAAGGTGTGTTTTTGAATAAATAAATATAAATAAATGTGGAAGCCTGCAGATGACGATAGATGTGATTTATTGTTTTCAGATTTGTAGTGGGCGGCATGGTGAACGACTGTGATTTACAGTATTGTTCTCAAATTTGTTGTGGGCAGCACGGTGTTCGACTGGTTAGCACATATGCCTCACAGTTCTAAGGACCCTGGCTAAAATCCTGCCTCGCCTGTGTGGAGTTTGCATGTTCTCCCCGTGCCTGGGTGTGTTTTCTACGGGTGCTGCGATTTCCTCCCACATCCCAAAAACATGCATTGTAGGTTAATTGAAGACTCCAAAATTTCCCATAGGTGTGAATCTTAGTGTGAATGCTTGTTTGTTTATATGTGTCCTGCGATTGGCTGGCGACCAGTTCTGGGTGTACCCCGCCTCTCGCCCGAAGATAGCTGGGTTAGGCTAGGCTCCAGCACGCCCGCGACCGTGGTGAGGATAAGCGGTACGGAAAATGGATGGATGGATGGAAATTTGTCATGGAACTGTGTAAGGATTCAGGCTCATGTCATTATTGCATTGTCCAGCTGATAAATAACATCTATAGTCATCTGCAAGCTTCTGTTGCACAATCTCTTAACGTATTTCATCTCAGTAAAATAGAATAAATATATTCTAATATATTGAAATGTAACTGTATCTCATAAAACTCCCTACCTCAAAGACTGTCTGCAGTCAGGTTTGCATTGCGAATAAGAATCAGGTCTCAATTGCCCCACCTGGATCAAGGGTTAGGTTTTAAAGGTATCAAAAATATTTGAAATTTAGATTAAGATATCAAATAAGACATTAAAACCTTGAAATACCAGCATTTTTTAAATCCAGTCCAAATACTTATTTCACTCATCCATCCATCCATTTTCGACACCGCTTATCCTCACTAGGGTCGCAGGCATGGTGGGGCCTATCCCACCCAACTGTGGACAGAAGGCGCCGTACACGCTGAACTGGTTGCCAGCCAATCGCAGGGCACAAATAAACAAACAACCATTCACACTCACATTCATATCTTCGGACAATTTAGAATCTTCAATTAACCTACCGTCCATGTTTTTGGGATGTGGGAGGAAACTAGAGTAAACGGAGAAAACCCACACAGGCACGGTGAGAACATGCAAACTCCACACAGGCAAGGCCGGATTTGAACGCGGGTCCTCAGAACTGTGAGGCGGATGTGCTCACCAGTCATTCACCGTGCTGCCTTATTTCACTCAGTGAAATGCAAATACATTTTCTGGATTTTTTTCTTTGATATTCTGTCCCTCACTGTTAAGATAAACCTTCCATAAAAATTATAGACTGCTCATGTCTTTGTCAGTGGGTGAACTGACAAAATCAGTGAGAGATCAAATAATTATTTCTTCCACTATATGTATAATTTTCCCCATAGATAGAAAGAGCTGCTTTGGTGAACAAGCAATTAACATTGTGTGCTTTTGTTACACAGGCTGGTTATATTCGTATCGATGGCAGTGTCCCATCTTCTGAGAGAGTCCAGTTAGTTCACAAGTTTCAGAATGACCCAGAAACAAGAGTGGCCATCCTCAGCATCCAGGCAGCTGGTCAGGTACCATACACACACTTGCACATTTTTGGGAATTTAAATCAGGAAACAATCTTGTCTTTTGTAGTTTTAATAATATCTTTGCAAAGAGAGAGACAGTCAAGAGAGGTTACAAGTTGCTTCGTGTCTCTGCCCATCTCTGAGACACACATGGAAAAACAATACCTTATTACAACCCCAATTCCAATTAAGTTGGGACGTTGTGGTAAACATAAATAAAAACAGAATACAATGATTTGAACATCATGTTCAACCTATATTTAATTGAATACACTAAAAAGACGAGATATTTCATGTTCAAACTGATAAACGTATTTGTTTTTAGCAAATAATCATTAACTTAGAATTTTATGGCTGCAACACGCTCCAAAAAAACTGGGACAGGTGGCAAAAAAGTGGAGTAATTATCTAAAGGATGAAATTCAGCCATTAACAAGAAGGAGTTGTGCCATATCACCTATGACAAAACTTCTTTCAACTCTGCATTTCATTGCGCCTGGGTCATTTTAGCACTTTGTGATCATTCGGTTGTTAAGTCCGAAGTCATTTTGTAGGCGGAGTCACTTCCGGGTCCAGGAGGCCCCAGGCTCCATCCACTCATCATTGTAAATAACAATGTCCGGACCCATGAATCTATTTACAACCCCCAATTCCAATGAAGTTGGGACGTTGTGTTAAACATAAATAAAAACAGAATACAATGATTTGCAAATCATGTTCAACCTATATTTAATTGAATACACTAAAAAGACAAGATATTTAATGTTCAAACTGATAATCATAAACTTATAATTTTATGGCTGCAACACTGGGGCAGGTGGCAAAAAAAGACTGAGAAAGTTGAGGAATGCTCATCAAACACCTGTTTGGAACATCTCACAGGTGAACAGGCTAATTGGGAACAGGTGGGTGCCATGATTGGGTATAAAAGGAACTTCCCTGAGCTGCTCAGTCATTCACAAGCAAAGATGGGGCGAGGTTGACCTCTTTGTGAACAAGTGTGTGAGAAAATAGTCGAACAGTTTAAGGACAATGTTCCTCAACGTACAATTGCAAGGAATTTAGGGATTTCATCATCAACGGTCTATAATATCATCAAAAGGTTCAGAGAATCTGGAGAAATCACTGCATGTAAGCGTCAAGGCCAAAAACCAACATTGAATGCCCGTGACCTTCGATCCCTCAGGCGGCACTGCATCAAAAACCAACATCAATGTGTAAAGGATATCAACACATGGGCTCAGGAACACTTCAGCAAACCAATGTCAGTAAATACAGTTCGGCGCTACATCCGTAAGTGCAACTTGAAACTCTACTATGCAAAGCTAAAGCCATTTATCAAAAACAACCAGAAATGCCGCCGGCTTCTCTGGGCCCAGTTTCATCTCAGATGCAAAGTGGAAAAGTGTTCTGTGGTCCGACGAGTCCACATTTCAAATTGTTTTTGGAAATTGTGGACATTGTCCTCCGGGCCAAAGAGGAAAAGAACCATCCGGACTGCTATGGACGCAAAGTTCAAAAGCCAGCATCAGTGATTGTATGGGGCTGTGTTAGTGCCAATGGCATGGGTAACTTACACATCTGTGAAGGCACCATTAATGCTGAAAGGTACATACAGGTTTTGGAGAAACAGGTGCTGTCATCCAAGCAGCGTCTTTTTCATGGACATCCCTGCTTATTTCAGCAAGACAATGCCAAACCACATTCTGCACGTGTTAGAACAGCGTGGCTTTGTATTAAAAGAGTGCGGGTACTAGACTGCCTGCAGTCCAGACCTGTCTCCCATTGAAAATGTGTGGCGCATTATGAAGTGTAAAATACCACAAGGGAGACCCTGTTGAACTGCTGAAGCTGTACATCAAGCAAGAATGGGAAAGAATTCCACCTACAAAGCTTCAACAATTAGTGTCCTCAGTTCCCAAACGTTGAGTGAATGTTGTTAAAAGAAAAGGTGATGTAACACTATGGTAAACATGACCCTGTCCCAGCTTTTTTTGAACGTGTTGCAGCCGTAAAATTCTAAGTTAATGATTATTTGCTAAAAGCAATAAAGTTTATCAGTTTGAACATTAAATATTTTGTCTTTGTAGTGTATTCAATTAAGTATAGGTGGAACATGATTTGCAAAACGGCACGGTGGACGACTGCTTAGAGTGTCTGCCTCACAGTTCTGAGGACCGGGGTTCGTTTCCCGGCCCCGCCTGTGTGGAGTTTTCATGTTCTCCCTGTGCCTGCGTGGGTTTTCTCCGGGTACTCCGGTTTCCTCCCACATCCCAAAAGACATGCACGCTAGGTTAATTGAAGACTCTACATTGCCCGTAGGTGTGAATGTGAGTGCAAATGGTTGTTTGTTTATATGTGCCCTGCGATTGGCTGGCAACCAGTTCAGGGTGTACCCCGCCTTCTGCCCATTGATAGCTTGGATAGGCTCAAGCACTCCCGCGACCCTTGTGAGGAGAAGCGGCTCAGAAAATGGATGGATGGATGAATGATTTGCAAATCATTGTATTCTGTTTTTATTTATGTTTAACACAACGTCCCAACTTCATTGGAATTGGGGTTATAAACCAAAGAAAAATGGGAGGGAGATGAGGAAAGAAGAAAGAAACACCTATTCACACAGTTATCTTGTCCTTGAGAGAAAAGGGAGGTTAAAGACAGGATGAGAGAAGGGAAGTGCACTTATCAGTGAAAATGAAAAATAGTTTTCTAACACAACTCATGTTATTTACAACATTGCTGTCGTATGCTGTACATCATTGCTGTCCTAGTCACCAACATGTTGCATCAAACTACTAAGCTACTTAGTACATTTGAAAAAGGCCACACAAGAACAAACTTTTGAAAAAGGCCATGCAAGAACAAAGGACGACTGAAGTATTAAAATACAGATAACTATGGAATAATATAATAAAAGAATATAGAGATTATATTTTGTCATTTTTCCATAACACACATGGACACACACACCACACCAAACCAAGCAACACACGAACGAATGCTGCGGTCCATGTCATGTCGTGAACAGTTTTTGGCTCCTCAACAGGGTTTAACCTTCACCGCCGCCAGCCACGTGGTATTTGCCGAGCTCTATTGGAACCCCGGGCACATTAAGCAGGCTGAGGATCGTGCCCACCGTATCGGGCAAACGTCGTCTGTCAACGTACACTACCTGATTGCCAAGGGTACCTTCGACAGCATGATGTGGTCCATGCTCGACAGGAAGGTACTTTACCCTTTTAAGGGGGCAAAACCTATTTTGTCAAACTAAGTTTCGTATTGATCTCGTCCATATTGCACATTTGAGTTGAAATACATTTAAAATATTTTGGAAAAGTGTGTTTGAACAAGTTTAAATGTGTTTTTAGCATGTGGGTCAGTTACGTGTTGAACACATGCAATATTAACAGCAAGGTTTCAAACTACATTTTGATGGCCTGTAATGCCAGTAAATGTTCAATCTTGGTTCTGCTTGATCTCAGTACAGACTTTGATACTGTTGTTCCGTGACACCTACTCTGAGGGACAGAGTAGGTGTCCAAGGCACTGCCCTTAACTTGTTCATATCCAAGCTATCAAATAGATAATTTTATGGTTGTTGGCC
Organism: Phycodurus eques; assembly: GCF_024500275.1. Taxonomy (NCBI): domain Eukaryota; kingdom Metazoa; phylum Chordata; class Actinopteri; order Syngnathiformes; family Syngnathidae; genus Phycodurus; species Phycodurus eques. The sequence continues at coordinate 37,034,550 of NC_084525.1, forward strand.
CCCATAGGTCAGAGTCTGTCCTCCTTTCCTACATATATGTTCCTCAAGGGTAAGTCCTCAAGGGTCAGTTTTGGGACTACTTTTTTGCGCTCAACATGCTTCCTCTAAGAGAGTCAGGAGTACATTTGTACGTATTCTGAACCCAAAATAGTTACAAATCTAAAATCTAGAAATACCTTTTTTTATATATATATATATATATATATATATAGTTTACCCCCTCCCACACACTTTAAGTACAGGGATCTCGTTTGATGTGCGTCCCCCGTCTGAGATTAAATTAGCAGGGATGCATGAAGCCACCGCCCTATATAGGTGCGTGCGTGTGTGTGTGTGTGTGTGTGTGTGTCTCTGTGTGTGTGTTGGTAAAGAGCTTCCACACTAGGTTTGGGGATCAAAAATCGCGAAACCGATTGGAATCATTCAAATTTAAAAAATTCTGTACCCAGTTTCAATCCCTAGTCCGCCGACCCCAAAGAAGAAGTGGCGAAAACCAACATAGAAGCGTCGAAAACCAACAAATAAGAACGCGCACGATGACGTGCTTGTGTCCAACGGCGGCGAACATAAGAGTGTCTTAACTTTGTTACAATTAATGACCAGTCGCCTCAGTACAACACTTGGAATAAGATTATATTGTGCAAAGGAGGCTTTAACGATCTGACGCGCTCCGAGCCTCAGCCTACACCGCGTGGAGCGTCAGTGAAGTCAACTCTCAGTCAATTGGGTGAGTGAAACAATAAAATACACCTGTGCCAACATTGAGACAGCTAACAAGGTAAACGGTTGGTTGCACTTTTGCACTGATGGTTTTTAGCGTTTATTTTAGTCTTCAAACCAAGGTAAAAGCCGATGACAGAAAAAAAAGCTTAACATTGAGCTTCACCGTAGCCACTTTAAATCACAATGAATTTGGGACAAAATTCACAAACCTTATCTCACAGTATCACAAACACTAACCTTGTGCCTCATCAGTGGGTAAGGAAAGGAATCAACATTTTATAGCATTTGGTTCCATTCATTAAATAAATCAATTAAAAAAATCACCTGTGCCGTGTGAAGTTACTTTTCGTGGCAGAATGCTGAGTTTCGATGCGTACCCTTCGAAATGAAAGGCTCCAGGCTTAAAATAGGAAGTCAAGTTAAAACTTGCAAATACTGTATAAACCATTTGATGTGATAAAACAATCCCAAATAACGATTTTAACAATGCTATATTTAACTTTTAGCTGAAATATTAATTACTAAATATTAAGTCAATTGTGTTAATTCAACACACACTGCCTTTTAGTTCATAGGTTTGCTATTGATACTGGTTATAAAGAACCCCGAGTCAAATGTTCATTTTAGTCTATGCTGCGAGCTGCTAAGAAAATGGATGTTCATAATTTGGACACCCTTTATTTAAACCATGCAAACGTTTTTGACCCAGCCTCTTAAAATGATCGGAATCGAGAATTGTTTGGAACCGGAATCGAAATAAGGAACCGGAATTCGGACCAGAATCGCACAAATTCAAACGGTGCCCAACCCATTCCACACACAGCGAATCAAAAGTACGAATCCTGTCTTGGTTCTAGCCAATCAGAGGCAGAATAGGGCGGTATTCTTCCATACAATGAACATGGGAGTTTTTTCTGGATTCGATAAATTTTCATTGTTGTGGTAACACCCGCCGCACTGCTCACGACGCAGCAAGCCGCTGGCAGAGCGGCGTTTGCTCCATAGATGCACACAACTGGGACAAAGGGAAAGTAAATTGTTTATTACATTTGCTAGACTGCGAGCTAACGAGCTAGCGACCTCAGGGGTGGATCTAAAAAGCTCACTCGACCGCGGCAACATCGTTGAAATGTCAGCAATTCGGAGTTGTGTGTATGTTCCCTACATCAGAATCAGAATCATCTTTATTTGCCAAGTATGTCCAAAACACACAAGGAATTTGTCTCCGGTAGTTGGAGCCGCCCTAGTACAACAAACAGTCAATTTACAGAACACTTTGGGGACATAAAGACATTGACAAAAAACAATTGTGCAAAAAGATGCAGAGTCCTCTAGCACTTAGAGCAGTTCGAACGACTAATATTGCAATAGTCCGGTGCAATGACCATTGTGCAAAGGGCGCTGAGACTTCAAGGAGTGTATGCGGTTTAAAGTGACGAGTAGTGCGATCATCTGGGACAATGTCGGTTGTGCAAATGTTACAGATACTCCTCAATCAGTGTGCAAATGGAGCAGATGCTACTCTGGCATGAGTGGCCAGTATATGCAAATAGTGCAGCATGGCGAGACAACTACAGTGAGTGCACAAGTAATACATAATTGGCCCCACAGAAATGTGACAACGAACTCAAGTCAAAAAATTGCCAGCTTGTTGTAATGGAATTATAGGTTAGGTGTTAAAGAAGTTGATCGCAAGAGGGAAGAAGCTGTTGGAATGTCTACTAGTTCTAGTTTGCGTTGATCGGTAGCGCCTACCTGAGGGAAGGAGCTGGAAGAGCTGGTGACCGGGGTGCAGACGGTCCGAGAGGATTTTGCACGCCCTTGTCTTAGTTCTGGCAGCGTGCAAGTCCTCAATGGTGGGTAGGGGGGTACCGACAATCCTTTCAGCAGTTTTGATTGTCCGTTGCAGTCGGAGTTTGTCCTTTTTTGTAGCAGCACCAAACCAGACTGTGATGGAAGAACACAGGACCGATTCGATGACCGCTGTGTAGAACTGTCTCAGCAGCTCCGGTGGCAGGCCGTGCTTTCTCAGAAGCCGCAGGAAGTACATCCTCTGCTGGGCCTTTTTGAGGACGGAGTTGATGTTGTTCGCCCACTTCAGGTCCTGAGAGATTGTAATTCCCAGGAACTTGAAGGTCTCGACGGTTGACACAAGGCAGCTGGACAACGTGAGGGGCAGCTGTGGCGAAGGATGCCTCCTGAAGTCCACGATCATCTCTACCGTCTTGAGCGTGTTCAGCTCCAGGTTGTGTCGCCCGCACCACAGCTCCAGCCGCTCCGCTTCCTGTCGATATGCAGACTCGTCACCGTCCTTGATGAGGCCGATGACAGTGGTGTCATCTGCAAACTTCAGGAGCTTGACAGTCGGGTTCGCTGAGGTGCAGTCGTTCGTGTAGAGAGAGAAGAGCAGCGGAGAGAGGACACAACCTTGGGGCACCCCAGTGCTGATGCTGCGTGTGGATGAGGTGGCCTCCCCCAGCCTGACCTGCTGTGTCCTGCCCGTCAGAAAGCTGTAAATCCACTGGCAGATGGCAGGTGAGACGCTGAGCTGGAGAAGCTTGGTTGAAAGGAGTTCAGGGATGATGGTGTTGAACGCTGAGCTGAAGTCCACGAACAGGATCCTCGCGTAGGTCCCTGCACTGTCGAGGTGTTCTAGGATGAAGTGCAGTCCCATGTTGACTGCATCATCCGCAGACCTGTTCGCTTGGTAGGCAAACTGCAGGGGGTCCAGCAGGGGACCTGTGACACTCTTGAGGTGGTCCAGCACGAGACGTTCAAAGGACTTCATGACCACAGATGTCAAAGCGACAGGCCTGTAGTCATTCAGACTAGAGATTGCAGGTTTCTTGGGGAGTGGAATGATGGTGGAGCGTTTGAAGCAGGATGGAACTTCGCTCATTTCCAAAGATCTGTTAAAGATCTGAGTGAAGACTGGAGCGAGCTGGTCCGCGCAGACTTTGAGGCAGGATGGGGACACATGGTCTGGTCCTGTTGCTTTGTTAATCTTCTGTTGTTTGAAGATGCGTCTCACATCCAAACACACACACACACACACACATGCATACGCGCGTACACACACGGATGCATACACACAGTTAACCGTTTATAAACCATAATCACAGCGGCACACGTTATCAATATTCAGGCTATGGGGGGCACAAGTCAGTGCAAACTGTAGGCCGGTCCCAAGCCCGGATAAATGCAGAGGGTTGCGTCAGGAAGGGAATCCGGCTTAAAACCTTGCCAAACAAATATGAGTGTTCATCCAAAGAATTCCATACCGGATCGGTCGTGACCCGGGTTAACAACGTCCGCCAGCGGCGCCGTCAACCTACGGGGCGCCGGTGGAAATTCAGCTACTGTGGGTCGAAGTCAAAGAAGAAGAGGTGGAAAGCGGGTTCTTCGTCAGAAAGAGAAGAGGAACGCACAGAGCCTAGAACTGAATGTGGCTACTTTGAATGTTGGGACTATGACAGGAAAATCTCAGGAGTTGGTTGACATGATGATCAGGAGAAAGGTTGATATATTGTGTGTCCAGGAGACCAGGTGGAAAGGCAGTAAGGCTAGAAGTTTAGGGGCAGGGTTTAAATTATTTTACCATGGTGTAGATGGGAAGAGAAATTGAGTCGGGGTTATTTTAAAAGAAGAGTTGGCTAAGAATTTCTTGGAGGTGAAAAGAGTATCAGATCGAGTGATGAGGCTGAAACTTGAAATTGAGGGTGTTGTGTGTAATGTGATTAGTGGCTATGCCCCACAGGTAGGATGTGACCTAGAGGTGAAAGAGAAATTCTGGAAGGAGCTAGACGAAGTAGTTCTGAGCATCCCAGACAGAGAGAGAGTCGTAATTGGTGGTGCAGATTGTAATGGACATGTTGGTGAAGATAATAGGGGTGATGAAGAAGTAATGGGTAAGTACGGCATCCAGGAAAGGAACTTGGAGGGACAGATGGTGGTAGACTTTGCAACAAGGGTGCAAATGGCTGTAGTGAACACTTTTTTCCAGAAGAGGCACGAACATAGGGTGACCTACAAGAGTGGAGATAGAAGCACGCAGGTAGATTACATCTTGTGCAGACGATGTAATCTGAAGGAGGTTACCAACTGTAAGGTAGTGGTAGGGGAGAGTGTGGCTAGACAGCATAGGATGGTGTTGTGTAAGATGACTCTGGTGGTGGGGAGGAAGATTAGAAAGACAAAGGCAGAGAAGAGAACCATGTGGTGGAAGCTGATACAGAACGAGTGTTGTGCGGCTTTTGCGGAAGAGGTGAGACAGGCTCCCGGTGGATGGGAGGAGTTTCCAGAAGACTGGACCACTGCAGCCAAGGTGATCAGAGAGGCAGGCAGGAGAGTACTTGATATATCTTCTGGCAGGAAAGGAGAGAAGGAGACTTGGTGGTGGAACCCCACAGTACAGGAAATCATACAAGGAAAAAGGTTGGCTAAGAAGAAGTGGGACACTGAGAGGACCGAGGAGAGGCGAAAGGAATACATTGAGATGTGACGCAGGGCAAAGGTAGAGGTGGCAAAGGCCAAACAAGAGGCATATGATGTTATGTATGGCAGGTTGGACACTAAAGAAGGAGAAAAGGATCTATCTAGGCTGACCAGACAGAGGGATAGAGATGGGAAGGATGTGCAGCAACTTAGGGTGATTAAGGATAGAGATGGAAATATGTTGACTGGTTCCAGCAGTGTGCTAGATAGATGGAAAGAATACTTCGAGGAGTTGATGAATGAGGAAAATGAGAGAAGGGAGAGTAGAAGAGGCAAGTGTGGTGGACCAGGAAGTGGCTATGATTAGTAAGGGGGAAGTTAGAAAGGCATTAAAGAGGATGAAAAATGGAAAGGCAGTTGGTCCTGATGACATTCCTGTGGAGGTATGGCAGCATCTAGGAGAGGTGACTGTGGTGTTTTTGACCAGCTTGTTCAATAGAATTCTAGTGCGTGAGAAGATGCCTGAGGAATGGAGGAAAAGTGTGCTGGTGCCCATTTTTAAGAACAAAGGTGATGTGCAGAGCTGTGGCAACTATAGAGGAATAAAGTTGATGAGCCACACAATGAAGTTATGGGAAAGAGTAGTGGAGGCTAGACTCAGGACAGAAGTGAGTATTTGCGAGCAACAGTATGGTTTCATGCCTAAAAAGAGTACCACAGATGCATTATTTGCCTTGAGGATGTTGATGGAAAAGTACAGAGAAGGTCAGAAGGAGCTACGTTGTGTCTTTGTAGATCTAGAGAAAGCCTATGACAGAGTACCCAGCGAGGAACTGTGGTATGTTAGAATAATACATGACATGTACGAGGGCAGCAGAACAGCGGTGAGGTGTGCTGTAGGTGTGACAGACGAATTTAAGGTGGACGTGGGACTGCATCAGGGATCAGCCCTGAGCCCCTTCCTTTTTGCAGTGGTGATGGATAGGCTAACAGATGAGGTTAGACTGGAATCCCCGTGGACCATGATGTTTGCAGATGACATTGTGATCTGCAGTGAAAGCAGGGAGCAGCTGGAAGAACAGTTCGAAAGATGGAGGCATGCACTGGAAAGAAGAGGAATGAAGATTTGCTGAAGTAAAACAGAATATATGTGTATGAATGAGACGGGTGGTGGGGGAAGAGTGAGGCTACAGGGAGAAGAGATAGCAAGGGTGGAGGACTTTAAATACTTGGGGTCAACCGTCCAGAGGAATGGTGAGTGTGGTCAGGAAGTGAAGAAACGGGTCCAAGCAAGTTGAAACGGGTGGAGGAAGGTCTCAGGTGTGTTATGTGACAGAAGAGTCTCTGCTAGGATGAAGGTCAAAGTTTATAAAACAGTGGTGAGGCCAGCCATGATGTACGGATTAGAGACTGGCACTGAAGAGACAACAGGAAGCAGAGCTGGAGGTGGTGGAAATGAAGATGTTGAGGTTCGCTCTCGGAGTGACCAGGTTGGATAAAATTAGAAATGAGCTCATAAGAGGGACAGCCAAGGTTCGATGTTTTGGAGACAAAGTTAGAGAGAGCATACTTAAATGGTTTGGACACGTCCAGAGGAGAAATAGTGAGTATATTGGTAGAAGGATGATGAGGATGGATCTGACAGGCAAGAGAGCTAGAGGAAGACCAAAGAGAAGGTTGATGGATGTCGTGAGGGAAGACATGATGGCAGTTGGTGTTCGAGAGGAGGATGCAGGAGATAGGCTTACATGGAAAAGGATGACGCACTGTGGTGACCCCTAACGGGACAAGCCGAAAGGAAAAGAAGTTTACTTCAGTAAACTAATTTTTAGCATCCTTTGATTGACAGATAAAAGTCTCACATTACAGTCCAGCAGCTCGAGTGTGGCCGCCTTATTCTACATTATAGTTATGCTTTATTTTACGAGTTAAAAGCTTATTGAGAGGTAAAAAAAAAAAACAAGAGGCAGCACAAAACATACAGGAAGCAGAAATTATACAGTACATAACATGGCAACATTCATACAATAAATAAAAATAAATACATACAAAATAACAGTGATTTAAAATGTATGGCGTCTGATTTAAAGACCGTCACAAAGCCAAAATGCTTTCAAGTACATACATAGTGTTGTTGCTTTTCTTTTTTAATTCATTCAAATTTGGGCCTCTTTATTGGGTTAATGACTCTATACCTATGTGCCAACTGTTTAATATTTGTTTTTAAGTGTAATTTTTGCAAACAGAGTCTAATTTATTTATATTTTTTATTTATGTAAGATATTTGATTTATTGTTCTGTATTACAAATCCAACGTTCAGTGTTCTTTAGAATTGAAAGTTAATTGTTCTTAAAAGGGATGTACTTGAATCATTATGCTCTATAATATCATTATACCAGTAGCATAAAAAAACATCAACGATACTATCGTTTATCGTAATAGTTTTGGGGAAAATATATCGCCCTAAAACATTTGCTATCGTGGCATAATTACAGGCACTCATGTTCCTGGTCTGGGACTCATTGTTTCAATGACATGTATCCTGGGACTCACTGAATCTCAATTGTAAAATGATCTCTGAAAGCATATTTTAAACATATTGAAAACACACTTTGACACACTTTTTAAACACATTGTAAATGTATTTTTAAAAAATGTATGCTTGAAATCCTTCCATGTTCTTTACCGGTTATCCTCACGCGGGTCGTGGGCTGCTGGAGCCTATCCCAGCTATCGTCGGGCGGGAGGTGGGGTACACCCTGAACCGGTCGCCAGCTAATCGCAGGGCACATAGCAACAAACAACCATTCGCACTTACATTCACACCTACGAGCAATTTATAGCTTAAAGCAAATGAAAACCCCAAATTCACCATCTCTATAAACTACAATATTATGTAACACACGATCAAGAATATGATTATTAATGTAGAAATTTGGCAGGAATTTGCCATCGAAAAAAATACTATATTATATAGTATTATCTGTGTGTTACATATGAGAGAGGCGTGGGGTGTTGTGTGATGTGGGCAAGTCTGCTTGTGAGTGTCTGGGCATAAGCTTTGCTCAACAGCAGCTCATAGGTGAATGTGCTTATTGTGTTTGTGTTTTACTGTTCTCCCATCTTTCAGTAAAACGCATAAGCAACTGTGGCTCTCTGTTCCCACAGTTTTGACAGTGTACTTATTGTAATGCCCTTAGCATTACAGTAAGTATACTATAAAAACCCATGAAAAGATTGCTTAAAATAAATCTGCGATATATAGCGGGGGTACAAATGATAAACACGCTATATAGCGTGGGAACACACACATACCACGTTCAGTGCATCCGGAAACTATTCTTGGTGCTTCACATAGGGCCAGATAGTAGATAAAATCATCATTTAAAAACTGCATTTTGTTTACACTTGGTTGTATTTTTGTAATTTTAAAATTGGCTTGATGACCCAAAGCATTTAATTGTGATAAATGTGCCCCCCCACCCCAAAAAAAAAAAAAACTTTGGCAGCCATTACTTGTTCCTTTCCAAATCATGCCCAATCAACTTCATTTACAACAGGTGGTTTCCAATTAAGCTGAAGAAACATCTACAGAATGATCAGTGGAAACCGGATGCACCTGAGCTCAATTTTTGAGGTTCATAGCAAAGGTTGTGAATACTTTTGTACAGGGTTTCTTAGTTGTTTAAATTTGTATTCACTTTTCAAAAAGATTTTCACCTTGTGAGTGATACAGTATGTGTAGAATTTGGATGAGAAAAATAATTTAATAAATTTTGGAATAAGGCTGTAACATGAAAAAATGTGGGATAAGTGAAGCGTCATTAATACTTTACGGGTGCGTTGTATGTAGATGACCTCCAAATGTATTTCTCCTTTTAACCTTGAGAGGAGAAATGAGATATGAAGTGCACTGCATTGTTGCTTGAAAGCAACTAAGATAAATCCATTTTACTTCCTTACTGTCTGATTTAAAATCGCTTTTGTATATTTTGTGTTACCATATGCCGTTGAACCACTAATAATTAAAAACTGAGTGTAGTAGTTTTTTATGAACTATTTTTCAATGTTAAATGATAAAAGAACTTTGGGTTTGAAATGTGCTTTATAAATAAAATGAGCTTACCTGCTCAGTGCTCATTAATAGAGTTAGGATAAGCTCAAGAAATGTTTTCTTTGAAAGGAAACCGTGACAGGTAGCACTCTGAATGGAAGGAAGGAGTACCTGAAGGCCGAGGAGGGGGACAAAGACAAGTGGGACTTCCTTAACTTTTCCAACGCGTGGACGCCTGGCAAGCTTCTCTTGGAGAGGAATACTGGACTTGATGCAGATGAGGAAGTGTACTTTACGCATGTGAGATGATGAAATTGTTTCATTTTATTTGACAAATTCAACTTCACATTTGAAAGTTTAGCTAAGTAAGACATGCAGTAAACCTAAACTAAATTTGTTCACTTATTGCTTAATGACATTTGGAATTGACTGTGGAAGAAACAATGCCAAACAGTACATATTATATCTTCAGGAAATTTGAGCCAATTTAAAAAATTTTATTTAATTTTTAAAAATTGCATCCTTTTAAAAAGATAGCTGGTGTTGTGTTACTTTTTATAATGTTCAAAGGTACTATTTAGGGTGAAAACACATTGTAGAATACTTTGGAAACTGTTAACGTTTGGTCTACTGTGCAAAATCTATGATCCATATGGGACCGCCGGCTGTGTTTGTTGTGCAATTCTTTTCTGGAGAGGAAAATAATGTTACTGTCAGACTAACCAACAGTGTAAAAGCTGTGTCTGGCCTTTAGACTGCTATAACCATTCATCATTTATCATTAGTTTATTGTGTTTTTATGTGGCACCAAGATATAATTATGCTAGGAAGTGAGTGTTGCTTACTGAACAAAAGTATGAACGCAAAACATTTGTTTTTCCTCCCATTTTTCATGAGCTGAACTCAAAGCTCTAAGACTTACCGGTACTCTATGCACATAAAAAGCTAATTTCTCTCAAATATCTTTTACAAATCTGTCTAAATCTGTGTTTGTGAGCACTTCTCCTGTGCTTTGATAAGCCATCCACCTCACTGGTTTTACATATCAAGATGCCGATAAATAGCATGATTATTGCACAGGTGTGCCCTCAGCTGCCCATAATTAAAGGCCACTCTAAAATGTGCAGTTTTACTGTATGGGGGTCAGTGCAGAAAACCAGTCAGTTTCTGGTGTGACCACCATTTGCCTCACGCGGTGCAATATATCTTCACATAAAGTTGATCAGTTTGTTGATTGTGGCCTGTGGAATGTTGGTTCCCTTGTTGTTGAAGCAGCATTCACCCAGTCCGGAGCGGCATCCCGAACAAAAGCAGCCCCTTCCTTGGTCTACTCCTCTTCAATGTCTATGAGAAGTCAATGGATCTGGGCAGTAGCTGGAACACTCAGGCGGCACGGTGGCCGACTGGTTAGCACATTTTTCCCCACAGTTCTGAGGACCGGGGTTCGAATCCCAGCCCCGCCTGTGTGGAGTTTGCATGTTCTCCCCATGCCTGCATGGGTTTTCTCCGGGCACTCCGGTTTCCTCCCACATCCCAAAAACATGCATGGTAGCTTGATTGAAGACTCTAAATTGCCCGTAGGTGTGAATGTGTGCACGAATGGTTGTTTGTTTATATCTGACCTGCGATTGGCTGGCAACCAGTTCAGGGTGTACCCCGTCACCCGCCCGAAGATAGCAGGGATAGGCTCCAGCACGCCCGCGACCCGTGTGAGGATAAAGCGGTACAGAAAATGGATGGATGGATGGAACACTCAGAGATGCTGGATGTGGAGATCCTGAAGCTCATTGTTGTGCTGCTTATCCACAACCATCACCTCATGTTGCAGCATGATAATGCATGCCCCATGTTGTAAGGATCTGTGCACAACTCCTGGAGGCTGAAAACATTCCAGTTCTTGCATGGCCAGCATTCTCACTAGACATACTGTGGGTACGGAAAGTATTCAGACCCCCTTAAATGTTTCACTCTTTGTTATAATGCAGCCATTTGCTAAAATCATTTAAGTTCATTTTTTTCCCTCAATTTACACACAGCAAACCGTATTGACAGAAAAAAAACGGAATTGTTTAAATTTTTGCAGCTTTATTAAAAAAACGTATTTAGACCCTTTGCTCAGTATTTAGTAGAAGCACCCTTTTGAGCTAATACAATCTTTTTGTGAATGATGCAACAGGTTTTACACACCTGGATTTGGGGATGATCTGCCATTCCTTGCAGATCCTCTCCAGTTCTGTCAGGTTGGATGGTGAATGTTGGTGGACAGCCATTTTAAGGTCTCTCCAGAGATGCTCAATTGGGTTTATTTGGGCAGCCGTGGCCCAAGGGTTAAGATCATCACCTGCCACCGTGGGGGACCTAGGTTCAAGACCCCGACTGGACCATCGGCCAACATATCCCGGACTCAAGGCTGTGGTGTCCTTGAGCAAGACACTGATACCGCAAATGCTTCCCGGGCGCTTCAGCTGCCCCCTGCTCCAGTGTGTTCCACTAACGTGTATGTGTTCACTGTGATGGGTAAAATGCAGAGAACAAATTTCGTGTGCATGCATGCATGTTCATGACAATAAAGGGGATTCTTCTTCTTCTTTAAGTCAGGGCTCTGGCTGGGCCATCCATGTGCTTAGGGTCATTGTCTTGTTGGAAGGTGAACCTTTGGCCCAGTCTAATGTCCTGAGCACTCTGGAGAAGGTTTTCGTCCAGGATATCCCTGTAGTTGGTCGCATTCATCTTTCATTCAATTGCAACCAGTTGTCTGTCCCTACAGCTGAAAAACACCCCCACAGCATGATGCTGCCACCACCATGCTTCACTTTTGGGACTGTATTTGACAGATATTGAGCAGTGGCTGGTTTTCACCACACATACCGCTTAGAATTAAGGCCAAGAATTTCTATCTTGGTCTCATCAGACCAGAGAATCTTATTTGTCACCATCTTGGAGTCCTTCAGGTGTTTTTTTTTTTAGCAAACTCCATACGAGCTTTCATGTGTCTTGCACTGAGGAGAGGCTTCCGTCGGGCCACTCTACCATAAAGCCCCGATTGGTGGAAGGCTGCAGTGATGGTTGACTTTCTAGAACTTTCTGCCATCGCCCGATTGCATCTCTGGAGCTCAGCGACAGTGATCTTTGGGTTCTTCTTTACCTTCTCACCAAGGCTCTTCTCCCCCGATTGCTCAGTTTGGACGGACGGCCAGCTCTAGGAAGGGTTCTGGTTGTCCCAAACGTCTTCTATTTAAGGATTATAGAGGCCACTGTGCTCTTAGTGCAAAAAGATTTTAGCAAATGAATGCAACATAACAAAGAGGGTAAAATTTAAGGGGGTCTGAATACTTTCCGTACCCACTGTATCCCCCATTGACCATGTTTGGGATGCTGTGGATCGGCATATACGACAGTGCTTCAGTTCCTGCCAATATCCAGCAACTACAAAGTAGTGTGTTTTATTGCATGGGGCAAATGGTGGTCCCACCAGAAACTGACTAGTTTTCATTTTAGAGGGGCCTTTAATTGTGGGCAATCTAAGGCACACCATGTGAACAATATTGCAGAGAAATAGGGCTTTTGTGTCCATAGAAAACATCTTACATCTTTAAGTTCAGCTCATGAAAAATGGGAGCAAAACCAAAAGTTTGCATTTATATTTCTGATCGGTGCAATTACAATTAAGACAAAGCTTAACATAGAGGTGATGTATCACAATAGTAAAATATCACAGGTGGATTCATACGAAGGTGTTTTTTTTTTCCATAGTTTGAAAAGGAGAAACAGCATGATATTCGGAACTTCTTCTCCCCGGGTATCAGCAAGGAGAAGAAGAGGAAACGATTGCAAGATGAAGCGGAGTCGTCTTCCACCTCCTCAGAAACCAACAATTCTGCAGCTTGCAGTGGAACAATCTCAGAGACAAAGACGAAAAATAAAGAAGAGTCCTTTCACACGTCCATCATAGACGACTACGATTTCTCCCCGCAGATTAAGAAGATCCGTGAGTTGCGCTCCAGCCCAAGCCAAAGGTCTGCATTCAAGGTCAGGCAATTGTTGATGCAGGAGGGGAGCACGCCAGCCTGCTTCATGGCTCAACATGAGCTTTTGGAGTCAGACCCTTCTTGTGAGACATGGGCCTGTGGGGTGTGTACGTACTCGAATAGCAACTTACTGCCTTACTGCGAGATGTGTGAGTGGCCACGCTCTTCTTCAGGTTTAGTATCTGGTAAGAATGGCCAGCACTTTTTTTCTTCATTTTTCTCCCTGTCTGTTGATACACTACTTTTGAGCAACGCTGCAGAATAAGATGTGTGACTGCAGGCTGGTTTGCCAGATTTTGAAATAGCTCAGCTGCGAGAATATTGGGTGGCTCGTTCTCCCTCTCTCTCTTTGTCTGCTGATGACAAGTTCTCAGCATAATTCTCACCTGTCAAGCCGAGAGAACGAGAGAGGGGTACAAACGTCTGGCGCAAAAGTTGGGAATAGATGAGCTGGCTCTTGCCGATATCTGTCAGCCCGTGACTGAGCTACATCTGTGCTAGGCTCAGAGACATTCTGGTCCGTCTTATCAGCGGTAACATCTGAGCAGCACATGGCCTCATGTATTGCAGCATGTTGTTATTAGAGTGACACACACACATGGTGTACACACACACTTGCATGCTTCATGAAACATTTAAAACAAGTCCTGAAAATATGTGCTCAGTGGCCAGAAGATTAGGCACAGTATTAATTTAACAATATGTGCCAGCTATCTATTTATCGTCTGACCACCACCTGTGAAATGTAGAAAACAATTTTACACCTGACTGGAGAAATATACCGTATTTTGACGACCATAAGGCACACCGTATTAAAAGGCGCAGTCTCAGTTACGGGGTCTATTTCTGCATTTTAACACATATATAAGGCGCACCGTATTATTGGGCGCAGGCATGGTAAAACATATGCTAGCTTAAAAAGCGGTAGCATGCATGCACGCTAAAACAATGTTTTTAAGAAGGCAGCGGGAGCAAAACTGAGTGCGGTTGTACTTTATTGAAGTATTTAACAATGTACTCACGTTATTTTTTGATCAATCCTCATCCATCAAAGTCCTCATCTTCTGTATCCGAAATGAACAGCTGGGCAAGTTCGCCATCAAACACGCCAGGTTCCCTCTCGTCATTGTTGGAGTCTGTCTCGTTGCCGTGCGGCTCCTCAGAAATGATGGCGGCTTTTATGAAAGCTCGAACAACAGTGCAAACAGACACGTTAGCCCAAGCATCCACAATCCATTCACAAATTGTGGCGTAACTCGCCCGGCGCTGCCTCCTAGTCTTAGTAAACCTGTGTTCGCCATCTGTCATGCATCGCTCCCACGCCGCTCGCAACTTCACTTTGAACGCCCTGTTTACACCGATGTCCAGCGGTTCGTCAAGCCTTCCGGAATGATTGCAAGCTCCGAATGATTGCACTCAGTCGAATGGTGACTGTAGAGATGCTTCTCCCGGCTGTTCTTTGCTCATTAATCCATTGCTCGAGTTGGTCTTCCAACTCGGGCCACCTTGCCTTGTTTCCACTGCGGTCAAGCCAGCCTCCACTCGTAAAGTAGCAGTCAAGCCAGCCGCCCCCACAATGTTGTTCATATTAGGCATTACGGTAATAAGTTGCCAACTCGAGGCGAAAGCCACCTTCAAAATAAAAGCTTCCCAATAATATGGACGTCAGTACTCTTCGGTTAAGGAATGCAACCAGCAAAGTTCATTTGAATCTTGAGATACATTAAAATATGTAGTTTATTTGATATCTTGGGGAAAATAAATGGTAAATAGACTGCACTTATATAGCGCTTTATCTACATCATCACAGTGCCCAAAGCGTTTTAGCCTCACATTCACACGCACATTCATAAACCAATGGGCAGGCGACTGCTGCCATGCAAGGCACTGCCATGCCCACTGGGAGCAAATTAGGGTTCAGTGTCTTGCCCAAGGACACTTCGACATGCGGACAGTCGTAGCAGGGATTCGAACCTGTTCTACCTACTGAACCAAAGCCACCCCAACATAATCCCATTGGTATCGCAAGACAAGTCCAGATCTGTGTGACAGACCACCAAGGACTCCACTAAAAGAGGTTTGAAGATCTGATATTGTATTTCAAAATAAGTCTCTGAAAACTGCATATTTTGTTGTCATTACCCTCGACTGAAAAAAATCTGTTAAAAAAAATCTATGAGATACGTCCGTATTATTGGGAGGCTTTTATTTTGAAGGTGGCTTTTGTTGCGAGTTGGCAACTTATTACTGTAATGCCTAGTATGAACAAAATTAGGGGCGGCTGGCTTGACTGCTACTTTACGAGTGGAGGCTGACTTGACCGCAGTCATTTTCGGGGGTCCTTAGGCTAACCGATGCACATACCGGAACTATATACCTACTGGAGGCGTGTCTTTAGCGGCCTCTGTCACGCAAACCCTTCCCCCTTTACGTCCGCATGCCTTCCTCAGTCATGTCCGCCTTCCTCTATATAAGCAGCGTGTCGGCAGGAAATGCTCCCAGTCAGTCAAGCGGAGCGCTCATCACACAACAACATTTATAGATTTTGGAACTCGGTGCACACATAAGGCGCCCAGTCCATTTTGGAGAAAATGTAAGACTTTTAAGTGCGCCTTATGGTCGTGAAAATACGGTACCTGATTCCAGATGGCAACAGCAGCAGCGTTCATTAATTGGACACAAATTGAACACTGTTAATACAATATTTTTGCTAATGGAGTTTTGGTTTTAATTAAAATGTCATGCATAACTGACCACTTCGTATGCCAGAATGTGATGTCTCATGCAGGTAGGTTAGAACAAGGCCTGCAGTTGATGTACCACCAACAAAGCTGTTTGCGGTACATTAGGAATTAATTTGATCTACTATACTACAATAATGTTTAATCAGAGTAGAGTGTGTGACACAGTGTTTAGCTTCTGTCCTTTTACAGGTCATTTGTCTCAGCATCAGCTGCCAGAATAGTCCACAGGAAGAGGGTTCCTGTGGATCTCGTGCTGTCTCTGTCCAGTTTTTATCTCATTTGTAGCATCTAATGATACTGCCCTGGTCCTATATGTCAATGTTTGATATTATGCATCATGTGGGCATCCAGATCTGTTAACATATTTTGTACATCTCTTTCAGCCCACAGTTGTTTTGCCTCACTGCAGACAGGAGAATAAAATATGTTCCTGTTGCTTATTTCACACAGCATACACATGCAGTTTTTTTGGTGTGATTTTTAGCATTAATTCCAGACTCAACTTTTTTAACCCTTATCAAGGCACTAATGGGGTCCTCATTTGCAAACTGAATAAAGGATTTGTTAGGGAAAGTCATGTTAAGGCCCTGCAGGATTTCATTGTTAACATCTTCCTCAGTAGGGACAGCTCAACACAAATTGAGCCGTCTCTCTTGGTGGTCTCGGTCAGCTTGTTAGCCAAGGGGTGCAGTGGTGAGGCCAGGTGCCCAGAGAATTGTTGTGACATTTGAGCAAGTCATTGGTGGGGTGGCCTTTGAAGAAACAAGTCAAGTCACATAGAGGAAGGATCACTAATTAACCTGCCACTGCGTCCCTGAATTTCACAAGTTGTTAGATTTCACACCTCAACTTTACAAATTACGTAAGAGAATGTGATTTATATTTACTGGGTAACGTGATGGGAGAATGTATTGTTTTATTTTTTTCACCTTTGAGATGAACTAAAACATTGTGAGCCATAGGTGACCTCTGACCTCTCAAAACCTTCTCTGGATGTATTGGCAAAAAGTAGAACGTCTTCTAAAGATGAAGCTGTGACAGACAAGGCTCATTGTTTTATCCATTTTCACTTGCTTTGTGCTCAAAATAAATGTGTGCATCGTCCAACAAATTTGTAAGAAAACCTTGCGTTTTCGGAGTTTTGCCTATTTGTCCACACAAAAATGTGCTTTTTTGTAATCTATTTAATGTT
Organism: Phycodurus eques; assembly: GCF_024500275.1. NCBI lineage: Eukaryota > Metazoa > Chordata > Actinopteri > Syngnathiformes > Syngnathidae > Phycodurus > Phycodurus eques. Next base: position 37,051,726 of record NC_084525.1, read on the forward strand.
GCAAAAATGAGAGCACAGCACCGAAAGTCTAGCAAAGCTACGTTTTAGATGGGGAAAAAAACCTAAACTAATTTGCAAGCACTGAACCACCATCCATCCATCCATCCATTTTTTGAGCCGCTTATCCTCACAAGGGTCGCGGGAGTGCTGGAGCCTATCCCAGCTATCAACGGGCAGGAGGCGGGGTACACCCTGAACTGGTTGTCAGCCAATCGCAGTGCACATTTAAACAAACAACCATTTGCACTTACATTCACACCTATGGGTAATTTAGAGTCTTCAATCAACCTACCACGCATGTTTTGGGGATGTGGGAGGAAACCGAAGTGCCACGCTGGCACGGGGAGAACATGCAAACTCCACACAGGCTGGGATTGAACCCTGGTCCTCAGAACTGTGAGGCAGACGCTCATTGAACCACCAGTAAGTTTAATCAAAATTCAGAAAATCGTCTTTGTGTTCACTGAGAAATAGATAAAAACATTATTTTTCAAAGGGTGTATACTCATTAATGTTGAGCATTGTATAATAGTCTTTTGTCCAAATGATTTTATGCATTTTTTTGTAAGTCTGATTGGCTATGGCATCCATTAACATTGTTCATCTTAAAAACATGCTTGCTCTTTCATTTCCCTATCTGACAAGTCAAATCACACCCCAGAACAAGTTTGGTATTTTAAAAGGGGTCCAAATAAGATCCCCCAGCTTGCCGTGATCACCTGGGTAGAGTGTTGCACAGATGTGGCAATTACTGGGATTGTTACATTAATGCTGATTGCACACACAGAAATACAGGAGAGCAATTAGGAGAACAATGTGACATAATGATCATTCACCCTCTCTGAAAATAGTATCCGACAACTTTGCTGTAGAAATGAGTTAGAAAATGTTCCAAGCAAGACAGTAGAATGTAGTAGCTGACCAAGGAAATTTGTTTTTACAATTTCACAGATCTGCACCCCCCGTAATTTCTCGTGTATAATGTGCACCCATGTAAAATACGCACCCCCAAAGTTGACCTCAAAATTCTGGAAAACCCTTCTACCTATGTAAAATGCATTTTTACAATGCATGATTTTGCTTCTACCCATATGGTCAAAACATGAAGCATAATCTGTCATTTATTTTCAAAGAATTATTCTGAAGTTAAGCACTTTATTTGAACACGTAATTTTGTTTTTAATTTTTTTAATTTACTTGCTCGTATTTTGAAATTCACAGCCCTACTTTTATTCAGTAAATTAGAAAACCCACAGTTGTGCTCATATGTTTGATTACCCAGGCCGAATTTGTAAGATGGGTACAATTCTTTCAAGAAAAGATGAAGGGCCAGGCGAGACACATTTAATTTTATTTTAATGGGATCCAAATTAAACGGTCAAGCATTTCAGAAAAGCATTATCATTAAACAAAACATAACTATAAATAAATTAATGATGGTTGTTGTTGAGTCATCAGTCATATTAAAAAAAAATAATAATTTTCACAAAATCTGCCAAGGTATGTAAACCTATGAGCACAACGCTACATACATGCAGTCATATTTACCCCTGTCATATTGGAATGAAAGTGTAGGCTACACCTTTTTTATAACCACTTGGTGGTGGTGGCATATTAGAATGAAAGTGTACACCTTTCTCATTACCTCTAGGTAGCGGTGGCATTTGGAATGAAAGTGTACAGCTTTTTCATAACGACTAGATGGCGACATACATTTCTAAAATGTGAAAGTTTTTTGCATTTGCCCCTATACCTGTGTAATGCGCACTATTGACTTTTTTTAGAGAAGAAAAATGTGCATTATACATGATAAATTACGATACATTGCCCATGTTCAATCCTGTTTACAGGTGACAGGATAATCATTCTGATTTTATGTTTATATTATTAATTTTCCTTTAGAAACTGTACTCTCTAGTTTCACAGAGGTCGAGTGATTAGCACATTAGCCTCACACCTCTGAGGTTTGCGGTTCAACTCTCGGCTTCACCCTCCCTTTGTGGAGTTTGTATACTCCCCCCTTGCTCAGGTGTTACTCTGGCTTCCATATAAACCCTTCAATTAGCAGTCGACCAGTCCAGGGTGTACCTCGCCTCTCGCCCAAAGTGTAGCCTCTCCAAAGTGGGAGTGGCTGCAGCTCACACATCACTAGTGAGGATAAGTGCTGTAGATTTTAGATGGATGGATGGAATTGTACACTCATTTTCAATCAACAAACTTGTCTTTATCAATGCCTATCTTTTAATACATCTGTTAAAATTGATATATGGTCACACAATAATTAATGTGACATATTGAGATACTTGGGGGCAGACTCTTGGCCACACTGTCTGAATCCTCCATAGATGGATTACTCGCATAGGACTGAAGCTGGATTTAATGTGTAATTAAACTCTGCAATTTAGACCAAAAATATGATTTTAATTATTCTCCTTATGTCTCTGCTGCCTCAGAGCCCACCAGGTCTCAGCCACCTCCTGCGGAAAAGGAGCAGATGTGTCACATCCTGTCCAGCTCAGACCAAGAACCGGAGCTCAGTTGGCAGAAGTCGCACGCTACGAAATCGTCCAAAGGCAAACAGAGTGGGGAGGAGGATGAGCCTCCAAAAGACAAACAGAAAGCAGGAGAGACACAGGGAGGGGACAAGCAGCAGCTCAAAGGCAAACAATCAACGGGAAAGCAAGGTGGCGGCAGCACTGGCGGTGGCAGCTGCGTCCTCCCTGACCACACTCACGGTAATCCCACCTGTAATGGTCTTTTCATATCTGTGAAAATTGGCCAGTGCTTCCCAAATAATGCAGTTTAATTTAATCGCTGCAAACCAATAAGGGACTCTATCTCTTTCCATATGGGGCTGGGTGTTATTCTTCATATTATTATGAGTATCTCCTTTGGGATATTGCCTAGTTTGGCTCACAGGAAGCTAAGAGATATTTAGTAAAATCTTAGTAATCTCCTGAGTAAAGCTTGTCAACGCACACAATCTGCTAGCGAAACGTGAATGTAAAGTCTGAAGTGCAGGCACTGACCATCATGGAAGAAAGTGTCATAAGCTGTTATTTTTCTTTATTATTATTATTATTATTATTATCATGAAGTAGACTTGGATCTAATTACTTAAAACTGGCGCACTTGACCCATTTTGGAAACACAACCTACTGTGGTACCTGTCCACTCTTGTTTGTCTGTACTGTATAACCCAGCATGACTCCCCTGATGGGAATAATCAAATTCCCAAATCCGTGGTGTCTAACACTGCAAACTGGGACATGTGGTTAAGGGCCTCATACACAAAGCATTACTGTACATATAGCTTATTATGAAGAAGTAATTACCTTGTTTCACTTTGCAGAAAAAGAGTCTGCAACTGTTACAGTTAGGAACACTAGTTCAGCTCACTGTGACACTTTTTTTAAATGTGAGGTAATGATGATACAGCTATATATTCAATTATTCAACAAATACAAGATTACTTAGGGTAGCCTTATGTCAACAAAGCCGCACGCGACCGATGCGCTCGTGCACGCCAAGCCAAGTGTCCCGGCTGCCGGCCGGAGTACCGGTATAGATTATATAGCCTCCAGGCTGCAGCATGTGTTTATGATTCGTGCCTTCGTCGGACCTTTGCTGTTGTGCCATACGCGGTGCGACCAACAAGCCCTAAGCGGGTTGTCTCCGCCCCCCTACACCTATACCAGATGTGAGACAAAATGTGCAAAGCTGACAGATCTTTTCAGTGGAGGAAGGATGCAGCAGCACGACTACAGGTGGGCACAGTGGGCAAATGGCAAAATATTAGAGCTAGCAGAACATGCATTTGTTTTGGAAATGATTTGGTATACACAATTATCTCATACTTTAGTCCTTATGTATTGCAAGCATCAATGGTTCTTGTTGTTCATCAGAAAATATTCAAGTCTCTTTTACGTGACTTTGTGATTTAGGGATACTTACATTCTGATATAAGAAAGCGTAAAATGTCCAACAGGGTGTGCGTGTGCGTGTTTGATTTATGGAATTTTCTTACATGGATTGCCTTTGTGTATTAAGATCATAACTTCCATCCATCCATCCATTTTCTGAGCTGCTTCTCCTCACTAGGGTCGTGGGCGTGCTGGAACCTATCCCAGCTATCAACCTACCATGAATGTTTTTGGGATGTGGGAGGAAACCGGAGTGCCCGGAGAAAACCCACGCAGGCACGGGGAGAACATGCAAACGCCACACAGGCAGGGCCGGGATTGAACCCGGGTCCTCAGAACTGTGAGGCAGACGCGCTAACCAGTCGCCCACCGTGCCGCCAAGAACATAACTTGTTATGATTAGCAGCATCAGGGGTGAAGGTCACTACCAGAGGGGTTATTGAGGAGCTGGGTGACCCCATGGTAGCATGGTGGCTCCTTTGTGCAAAGAGGAACATGGGCCGACTGCCAGACCCTACACATTTCTGCCCAAACTGTCAGAAACAGATTACATGAGGGTGGCATGAGGGCCAGAAGTCATCCAGTGGGGCCTGCCCTCACAGCATATCACCATTCGGCCTGATTTGCATTTGCCAGCATACACCAGACTTGTCTAATTCACCATTGTCCCCTATTCTCTTAGAGAATGAGCTCATGCGACAGACACTGTGGAGAATGTTCTGCTTCTTGCAACATCCTAAGGTCTACGTACGTACCGTACCTTGGATGTTCTAATTATACCCTGGTTGTAGATTGTATGCTGTTTCGTTTGAGCAAAATCACTGCAGCTTCCCCTGCTGTTCATCTCCTACCATTCAATGACTTATTTATTGTATTTATTCCTGACACTTCTTTTTGGGCCGACCCCTCTTAATTCTCCATTGGGGTTCCAGATCAGTCCCTTTCTGATGATGGTTAATGCCGGTTTCCGAAGGGTGTGCCCAATCTACCTCCATCTTCCAATTTCATCTAAAACTGGTGCTTGCCCTGTTTCTATCCAAAGGTCGGCGGTTGTGATTTTTTCTGGTCCGTAAATATTATTGGATTCCTCTGCAAAAGTGGTTAATGAAGGTTTGACTTTTTCTATTGCAGCATTTGTTCTTCACATTTAGGCTCCATAAAGCAGGACTGATTTTTCATTGATCATTCTTATGACAGTCTGCTGTATATCTGTTTCGAGCAGCATAATTTTTTTAGAAGGAATGCGATCCTTGCTTTACTTACCCTTGCCTTGACATCTGCATTCATATCTCCCTGGTTGTCGATGATGCTGCCTAACAATGTAAAAGACTACTTCTTTCAGTTGGGTACCATCGAGTGTGATTGCTTCAGCAATCTTTGTCATTATGGTCTGGAATTTTCCCCTATGGATAGTAAGGCCTTGAACAACCATTCAGTAGCCAGAAAACGAATGGTAAAGGTGAGCAGAGAACATCTTTCTCGACCTATGGGGGAGGAAAACGCCTCCCTGTTTGAAATGCTAGAAGCACAGTGACAACATCCCTTTGGACATTACGTCGTCACAACGGGTATTCATCCCTCGATCATGTATTCAGTTTGTTTGTTATTATGCTGCCGCAAGTCTGTATCTGGCTCAATTAGTTTAATTTGAAACATAGAGGTTGTCCAATAAAAGTGACCTATGGGGTCAGCAGCGTCTGCTAATGATTTCCCTCTACCTGCCCAGGGTTTTTGGAAGCTAGCCACAGAGCTGTCAGACGCTCCCGCCTCTTGATTGCACTGAGATTACTTTCCTCACACCATGCACAAGCAATCACTCCTCCCCCACTTCACCGCCTCACACGCTTCACTGTCACTCACAGCTCGGCGATCTGCCTGAGCCCAACATTTATACGCAGATTCATGTTTTCCGGATATTAGTTCATACGCTGCAGCAAACTCGGCTTCACCGAAGTATATAGTTAAAAAAAAAATTCCATCTTTTTTGTTTCAGTCCTGCAGAAGATGAGATGACTCAGTCCAATTAGCTGTTGTTTTCTTTCCCTTGCAGTAAAATAACAGATAAATCCCAAGGTGTGTGATTTGAAGGCACTGTTCATACTGTGCAAGTGACAGTCTAATAAAATGGCTTTTTAAGATGAATTGCCCCATCAAATAAATGGTCCACTTAATGCAGCATGCGTGTTCAGCCACTGCAAACAGCCATTTGGGGGGCTGCTTACAACAAATATCAGGTGCACATAGTGGAGCTGTTAGGTTTCATTATGGATGTTGAAGGACAGCGAGATGGTTTTATTTTGAAAGGCCAAACGTTCAGTGTTTGTATTTTCAACATTAGGTGGCCCAGTGACATGGCTGAGAGGACACGCCAGCACCAAGGAGGGAAGCGCAAACCTAACAAAATGAAATGATAAATGAGATTCGGAACATCTGTCAAGGAGTGTAGATGATACTGTAAAGAACATGAACTAACTATTAGTACAACTCGCATCTATATACTGTTAATGCAGTTTTAAACCTACGAGGTATAAGCAAAGCCCATGATGTCTTTTAGCTGAAGCTTCCAAATGGGCTGATCATAGATGAATTAGCAACATTAGCCAGTTTGCAAGTCAATTGGACACTTGTCTATTAGTGTACACACACATGCACACACACAGACAAGGTAGACAAAGGGCCACATGAAGTGATTTAAAGCAAGTATTATCAGCGTCTTATAGGTCATTGTCTAAATGAAGCGTGGTGGAGCAGCGGCAGTCTCATTTCCACCACCTGACCTTTTCTTGTTCAATGCTGGCAGGATGAGCAAGTTACATTGCTGACAGTAATGACCTGCTCCCACTCCTCCCTCTCCCTCCTCTCTCCCCTTGTTCCACTCATCTTTATCACTTACACTCCGTCTCCCGTTCTCTGCTGTTGGTTGTGTGAACTTGTTAAACATAGATTGGGAGGTCTCTGTTCAACTAATGTGCCTTCTGTGACTACACTGGATTACATAACAATAAAAATGAGAGAATTTACAGCTAGTAAGGCTTTGTTTTTTTCTGGGACTGAAAATGAGACTTCAGTGTCAAATGTATTAGACAAGATGACCCCATCCCTAAAAGAAACCCGAGAAACATTCCCAATATAGAATTGAAGCACTGATTGATTCCGAAATATTAGGCTTCAGAGAGGCGAGATCAGATTATCTGGGGTTACCAAAATTCATATTCCAGCTCCAAAAAAATGCCACAGCCCCGTTTGACGGTTTCATGAAATTCTAATTTTAGCAAGGCATATTCCATGCTCTAAAAATAGCTTCTACCTCAAGAGATCTTTTTCATTACAGACAACAACTTGGGCAATTTGTCTGGTTTCAATGTGACAAGGTATCGTCTTTATATTATATAGAGTAAATCGGATTTATGACAGAATGCCACATGTTCTTATCATGTCTGAAATGTTTTTAATACTGTCCTTTTGGGAAAACAGTATTTGACCCTATTCCTCTTTGTCTAGAACTGAAAGCTATGAAAGCTAATGACAGTGAGGAAGGTGGTGATCCTGCATACCAGTGCCTGCTGTTCTGCGCCAGCCAATACACAGATCGAATACATATCTACGATAAGGTAGTTGTGTGTCTCTTTGATGTCATAAACAAGTGACCAGTGGACAAATTATCATTTATCGTTCTTGGTACATGCATGATTCCATGACAACAATCTAGTGAATGTCGGGATGGCTATTGAGACACGGTGGGAACTGGTTCCAAAGTTAACGATACTTAAGAATTGTTAGCTAAAATTTTCTAGCAATTCCCTTAACGATTCTATTTGAATTGATAATGTCATTGTACATTTTACGCAGCATACACGTCACACGGATTAGCTGGTGTTCACACAACTATTGGCCTCAAGCGGTATTAATATGCTACATGACACTAACTATTCTGAGTAAGGGTGCCAGATTGCCACCAAGAGCACCAGTAAACACACGACTTAAAACGACACCAATTTAACTATAAACCAGTAGAAACGACACCTCTTTAACTATTAAACCCAGTCTGTACAAAATAACACATTAAAGATGCATTTTAATGCATTAAAAATGTGATACGGTAATTTTAACTATAGCATTGCATTCTGGAAAAGAGCACATACAAATTTTCCAGGTGTTACACTAAAATACACCATGCCAGAAATTGCAACCAGGAGTTTCCCTTGGCGTCTTAGGGCCAGTATGGTGCAAAGCATGCATGGAGCTACACACTTCTGTAAGCTTACAAAAAAAGAGTAGAAGAAGAATGCCGCAATAGAACTTTATTCAAATTGTTTTTCACAGATTAGGAAGAACATATGCCTAATGCAGCCCTATTGTTTGAGCCACACATCAACCAAATAACCAAATCTGCCTTTTTTTTTTTTCCTCCGGGCACTCCGGTTTCCTCCCACATCCCAAAAACATGCATGGTAGGTTAATTGAAAAACTCTAAATTGCCCATAGCTGTGCCTGTAAGTGTGAATGGTTGTTTGTTTGTATGTGCCTTGCGATTGGCTGGCAGCCAGTTCAGGGTGTACCCCGCCTCCTGCCCGATGATAGCTGGGATAGGCTCTAGCACGCCCGCGACCCTAGTGAGGAGAAGCGGCTCAGAAAATGGATGGATGGATGGATGTTTTATGTAAAGTGACTTTGAGCACTTGGAAAAGTGTTTTTTTTTTATTAGTATTCGTATTGTTCTTTTTGTTGTTATCAAAAATATGGATTACCCATAAGAATTTAAATCAAATTAAATATGGTATAAAAATCATGGGTTTAAAAGAGAGGCATTTCACTATCACAATTTGCTTTCACAAGTTAAAAATGTAACCAGATGCACCACATCTTTCTGTCACTCATGTTAGCAGTGCTTTATGCTGCCTTTACAAGAAGACAAACTATTGTTTAACCCCAGTGTGACTCTGATTACACTCCTGTGCATTCTTAACACTCGTCTTGAGTGTCACGAGCCAACAGGACCAAGTATTGATTGCACCATGATTACTCAACCCTTTTGTTTCATTCATGAGGGATGACATTCCTTCCATGCAAACATAGATAAGAGGGTTTTACATGAAAGGAACCAGTGTTGAACTGAATCCACAATTCTATATTAGTGTGACGGCAGTAGACAAGTGTCATGTACACCTGGCTCAGACGATAAGCCACAGAGATAAATGTCCCCCACTGTCGTATAAATGATAAACTGGAGGAGTTCTGCCTGGAAAGCTGTCACATTTGGATAATCCTGGAGCAGGCACAGAATTCATATGGAGGACTGCTCGATTCACAATCAGGAGACGATTTATTGCGGTTTGAATGAGAAATATGAGAGTATTAGGAAATTGATGTGCAGTTTCTAGACATCATTATTTTAGTCACTGCCCGTGCTGTCAGGTGGCTGGTGTGTCAGATAGCAAGGACATGCCACCGATAGGATAATACACTTCAATGTATTGACTGCTCACAGGAAGTGCATAAAATTGATAGAAAGCAACAGTACGTACAAAACCCAATTCCAATAGAAGTTGGGACGTTGTGTAAAATGTAAACAAAAACCAAACACAATGATTTGAAAATCCCAATCTATATTTAGTTGAGTACACTGCAAAGACAAGATATTTCATGTTCAAACTGATGAGTTATTTTTTTTTTTTTTTGTCCAGATATTCTGTCATTTGGAATTTGAGACCTGCAACACGTTGCAAAAACGCTGGGTCAGGGGCAACAAAAGATGGGAAAATTTGAGAAATGCTTAAAAAAAAACACCTGTTTGGAACATTCCAGAGTTGAGGTTAATTGGAAACAGGTGAGTATTATGATTGGGTATAAAAGAAGTATACCCGAAACGCTCAGTTGTTCACAAGCAAGAGACTTTGTGAACAACTGCGTGAGCAAATAGTCCAACGGTTTAAATTTTTTTTTCTCAATGTACAATGGAATTTGTGGATTTCATCATCTACAGTCCATAATACCAGAAAAAGATTTCAGAGAATCTGGAGAAATCTCTGCACGTAGGCGGCACTGCATTAAAAACCTAGGATTTTCCACGTGGACTCAGGAACACTTCAGAAATTCATTGTCAGTTAACACAGTTCATCGCTACATCTGCAAATGACAATACAATACAAAAATCTACCATGCAAAGCAAAACCATATATCAACAACACCCAGAAACGCCGCTAGCTTCTCTGGGCCTGAGCTCATATGAGTTGCACTGACACAAAATGAAAAAGTGTGCTGTCGCCTGACGTGTCCACATTTCAAATTGTTTTGGGAAATCATGGATGTCGTGTCCTCCAGGCCAAAGAGGAAAGGGACCATCCAGATTGTTATCTGCGCAAAATTTAAAAAAATCCAGCATCTGTGATGGCATGGGGGTGTGTCAGTACCCATGGCATGGGTAACTTGCACATATAGTATATGAAGGCACTATTAATGCTGAAAGGTAGATGCGGGTTTTGGAGCAACATATGCTGCCATTGAAGCAATGTTTTTTCAGGGATGTCCCTGCTTAATTCAGCAAAACAATGCCAGGCCACATTCTGCTTGTGTTACAACAGCGTAGCTTTGTAGTAAAAGAGTGTGAGTACTACACTGGCCTGACAGAGGTCCAGACCTGTCTCCCCTTGAACGTATGGCGCATTATGAAGCGCAAAATATGACAACAAAGACCCCAGACTTGAGCAACTGAATTTGTACATCAAGCAAGAATGGGAAACAATTCCACCGACAAAGCTTCAACAATGAGTGTCCTCATTTCCCAAACACTTTTTGAGTTTTGTTAAAAAGAAAGGTGGTGTAACACAGTGGTAAACATGCCCCTGTCCCAGCTTTTTTGGAACATGTTGCAGGCATCAAATACAAAATGAGTGAATATTTGCAGGAAAAAATATATATATATCAGTTTGAACATAAAGGGCTCTATTTTCCTGACTAGCGCAAATCCGGCAGACCAGGTTGTCATTAGGCTTTACACGATCAGGATTTTTGGGGCTGATCAGCGAGTTTAAAAAAAAACGATCACCAATCCGATCACAAGATGGAGGAATGTGTCTATTTAAATGGCCTGTTCATTTACTGTATATACTTGTGTACTGCCCTGCAATTGGCTGGCGACCAGTTCAGGGTGTACCCCGCCTCTCGCCCGTAGATAGCTGGGATTGGCTCCAGCACGCCCGCGACCCTAGTGAGGATAAAGCGGTACAGAAAATGGATGGATGGATACTTGTGTACTTAATTGCTCAAAAAATTATATTTACACAAAATAATGTATCTTTGTTCATCTATTTATGCCAGTGAGGCATAGTAACAGACAGAACAAATGGATGGTCTTCTATTAGATGGCAGGAAGTAAATACAGTCATTAATGTATCCACTTTTTGTGACATTTCTGTTTGTTGGTGCGCTGTGAGATTTTTCAATTGTAAAATATTTTCCTTGGCTCCCTAAAGGTTGGAAATCACTGCTCTAGTCAGATCGTGTATTCTAATCAGTCAGGTCAAACCAACATTACAACATGACAGAAATAATGGGTGCTAACTCACTGTAATTAAATGACTTTATTTTAATTAAATTACTTCACCCACACCGAAACTGAGCATGATTCGACAGAACGGCGGCATGTTTACGTACAACCGTCAGTGCTAGCAGTAGCTTGCTAGGCTACATAATGTTTTGTTGCCTGCTTGCGAGCCGTATCGTATTAAAGGTACGTGAACATACCTCAAGCAATCCTTAAACGAACGTCCTCTCTTGTCCTGAGCACTGGTGACCACCAACCACTCGTTTTTCTCCATTTTGTCCTTATAATACAGTTAGCGCGATCCACTCTTGTTGTCGTCGCCACGGTAACGATATCCGTTTCCCATTCGAGTTGACAAGATAAAGCACAATGATCGTAAAAAACGGGATGCGGTGGTATCGGAATACAAGATTTTATTGCAGTCGTCTGACATATTGCAATCCTGAAAGAGCAAATTTGTCTTGTCTTCTGATCCGGGCATTACGTGTTGTCTGTCTCGGACGTGTTGTTTGTCCCACCCTGCCGACTTTGTATTTTTATTATTTAAAAAGAAAAGTTCTTTTTTGTTTTGTTTTTTTAATAACTTCATTGGCCGTCAAATATTTACAGTACTACGTCAAAAGACATGCAACAAGGCTAAAAATAAACTAGCTTTTGGATTCAAATATACTGTGCAAGACGGCGATGCGGAGTAAATGTCTTTTGCGGAGTCATTGATCGGATCGGCGAATTATGACATTAAAGCTGATCAGCATAAAATGCTAATTATCGGCCGTTACCGATCAGGCCGATAAAATTGGTGTAAAGTCTAGTTATCATAATCTCACAGACGCATGCAGCGGCATATTTAACCAAAGGGGCTGTCTGCGCCCATGGGAGGAAACACTTCCGTCACTCAAAGCAACTTATTCATTCATTTCCTTTTAAAAGTGAGGCACAATGATTGTCTCGCAGGCATGGAGAGAGCAGTCTGTGCGTGCTTGGAGCATTGTCCCTTTGCCGGTGTAGCAAAAGATGTCATGAAATACTGGATGAGTTGGTGACAACCGCGGCCGATTTACATACGTCCGCAGACCTCATGAATCTATCAACACCCATGCACGAACATTCATGTATGTGCATCTCCCCTCCCCCACAGCTAAATGCTGGCCAGTGGGGTGATTTAAAGAAATAAAAATGGGCTAATATTGATGATAATAATGATGATGCGTTCAATGAACTACTTTGTACCATGATTCAGGGGTTTGATGTCCACTGTTCACATATTTATGAATGAAATATGTCTGATCCAGCCCACATGTCCGTGAAGCTCGTGTATTGTCTGCCAAATCTGCGAGGAGGCAGGCTAGACACGGTTTTGGTAGTTTCATGGACCGACGTACCCGCAGCGCATTTAAAATGGGATGTCTGTGCTGGTGGCGGCACGGTGGACAACTGGTTAGAGCGTCAGCCTCACAGTTCTGAGGACCCGGGTTCAATCCCCGGCCCCGCCTGTGTGGAGTTTGCATGTTCTCCCCGTGCCTACGTGGGTTTTCTCCGGGCACTCCGGTTTCCTCCCACATCCCAAAAACATGCATTAATTGACAACTCTAAATTGCCCGTCGGTGTGACTGTGAGTGCGAATGGTTGTTTGTTTGTATGTGCCCTGCGATTGGCTGGCAACCAGTTCAGGGTGCACCCCGCCTCCTGCCCGATGACAGCTGGGATAGGCTCCAGCACGCCCGCGACCCTCGTGAGGAGAAGCGGCTCAGAAAATGGATGGATGGATGGATGTTTATGCTGGTGTGCAAGTCAACACAGCCTGGTCCAATCCCCTCCAATCAAAGCGAGTCATTGCATACACTTTAAAAGCGGCGCAAATAATCTGGCATGGGGATGTGATATATGCAGATGAGATCTCAGCAACCTGTTCAAGACTGGAACAATGAAAGTTAGTGGTATTCCCTTAGTTAATACAGAATGAGTTGGTGAAAAATTGCTGGCAAATGAAATGTGTCCGCGGACCTCATAGATTTATATTCCCTCTGATGATCGTTTGTTTGCATCCCCCCACCCCACCTCATACCCCGCCCCCGTCATAGTGGCAAGCCTGAACAAAATGTAGTTAAAATGACTAAGAGGAAGTGATAGTGATCACTGAGGTGACTCAAAGGATTGAAGTGTTGGCCCCTTCTTTTTCCTGCATTATTTGCATATCTTGGATTAGTTTTCCATAAATCTTATAAAAACCCAAATCTGCTCAGACTTCTGCCCAAGTCTTTTTTGTTGCTGAAAGAAATAACATATACCATGCTGTTTAACACCATTTGCCTATGACGTCTTCCAAGTACCCCGGGTTCCTTCTGCTTTCCAAAAACTTCCATGTTAATGCTAATTGAATGCTCCGCCCGAAGTCAGCTGGGATAGGCTCTAATGAGGACCCTAATGAGGACAAGCATTATAGAAAATGGATGGATGGAATACTAAGTGTTTGAACTGTTGAGCACAGTTTATCGGTGAATCGTTTTATCCTCAAGTCTTACTCTGCTTAACTTAACTTCCATTGTACATCTGTTCTTCTTTTAACACCCTTTGTTGAGTATGATAGATATGGAATTGTACGACCTCAGGGGTGTTCAACTTTAAAGGTTCTACTGCATAGCAAATGATAATCTTTATTTCAACTTTGCATATTCTTGATTCACCATCTCTGCTGCTGAGATGAGCTGAATGTGTGCGGTTGGTGTAGTAGCAGTTTTATTTAGCGAGAATACCTTACTGCTCACCGTGCAAATTGGAAGGACAGAGCACATTTTCTATCCACCAAAAGTCTAATCCTGTTCCGTGCTGCTGCAGCACAACCTGCTCCCTGGCTCTCTGTGCCATTTATTTGACCATAATCTAAATAAATGCACAAGCCACTGCACATTGATGATACTAAGGAAAACATCCTAGTGCTGATTTAGACCTGAATTCCATAGTGTGTTATTAACCTTTGGCCTCCTCCTGCCTCCTTCTCACCATGCTCTACCATCTTCACGTCTGAACTGAAGTAGCTCTTGCCCCTTAACTCCACTTTGCATCTTCTGTTTTGTGAAATGCTCCTGATGCATGACAGTAGCCCTTATTCCGGAACCCTGTTCCAAGTTAGGTTCACAAAGAGGGTGCATTGAATCTTAGAGTAGAAAGAGTGGGCACTCTGAAGGCAGTAATAAACTGAAATAGATGTGAACATTTCAAATTTTTGGGTGTTGATGGCGTTACTTTTTACATTGTGCAGTTTCTGGCAGATCATTATCACAGCGAGCATACAGCTATACACCATCCTTCTTAACTCATTAGTTTTAATGCATGCACACTGTCACAAGAGAAGTCTTTTCTTCAAAGTAGTCCACGTCTATTTGAAAAAGGGGGAGAAAACTAATGAGAATTACTGTGGCAAATGACAAAGAGTGGCAATCCATGGTTGTCAATTAAATACAAAATTACTTGAACCAGCTCTTTCACTCAAAGGGGTGCTTAACAGTCAGTGTTTAAAAAAAAAAACAACAAGATAATGTTGAGAGTAAGATATCAGCAGATTTGAGCACACACCACATATAGTAGTGATTTTATCTTAAGTAATAGGAAAAGAGAGGGAGAGAGAGGTTTTAATAATATTGTAACAAATCCTATTGCTTGAGGCTAACTCTTCATCTCCATCTTTTCATCTGTTAGGACGCTGCTCCGTTGAACTTGAGCTTCATCCCCCTAGACATCAAACTAACCAACTGGGACGACCTGCCTGAGGACTTCAGCCGGCACAGAGAAAATCGAATACAGGTGTAGCCTGTGTGTGTGTGTGTGTGTGTGTGTGTGTGTGTGTGTGTGTGTGTGTGTGTGTGCGCGCGTGTGTGTGTGTGTCTGCGTACGGGGACGATGTGTGCTTGGTGCAATTTACTTGTTTCATTTTAGTAAAAGCAACTTAAAGGGAGTGTTTGCAGTGTTATCTACCTCCAGAAAATAAAAAAATGCCTATCCCTCATTTGCCAACAACTCGGCATAAGACGAGCAAACAGAACCAGAGTGAAGAGACCTCAGGCAGCTGAGAAGATCTCGACAGATAAGTTTATCGCCCCACTTTGATTTTTAATTGGTTGTGCATTCCAAAATTATAAAATAAAAAATCAAACTAACATTTTGTGTTAAGGTAACACTTCATTATGAATAAGTCACGCAAACAACGCAGCATCTGCAGCTAAGGTTGGGTTGTTTACAGAGCAAATGCTAGTTAAGTATTTCTAGCATTGCTATTTTGTTGAAGCTGGATAGGTGTTCTCTGGGATTAATTTGCCATTATGAATGGGCATATTTGAGAATCGCGGTCGTGCACGTTAGTGAAGGGCTTGGCTTTGGTGGTCAGAGACTCTGTTGGGGGGAAGAGTAATCAAGATACTATTTGCATATCTATTGTTGACCAATACTGGCCACTCATGCCAGAGTAGCATCTGCTCCATTTGCACACTGATTGAGGAGTATCTGCAACATTTGCACAACCAACATTGTCCCAGATTATCGCACTACTCGTCACTTCAAACCGCATACACTCCTTGAAGTCTCGGTGCCCTTTGCACAATGGTCATTGCACCGGACTATTGCAATATTAGTCATTTGAACTGCTCTAAGTGCTAGAGGACTCTGCATCTTTTTGCACAATTGTCCAAAAATAATAATAATAATAATAATTTACCGGCATTACCAGATAACTAGCAACCCATCACTGCTCAGTGACTGTATTTTTTTTTTTGTCAATGTCTTTATGTCTCAAAAGTGTTCTCTGTCAATTGACTGTTGTCATACTAGAGCGGATCCAACTACCGGAGACAAATTGCTTGTGTGTTTTTCGGACATACTTGGCAAATATAGATGATTCTGATTCTGATTCAAATCATGCTAACAGTTTTATTTTTCCCTGGTTTCAGCAAAGCTCCTGACACCCAAAGAAACAGGTCAGCGCACGGCAGCGGGGTGTGCCTGCGAGTGCCCAAGAAATGATTGCCACCTCATCAGTCATACCATCTGTCTCTGATTGTTTTTCGCCGGGTGCGGCGGTTTCTTGTACAACCCCAATTCCAGTGAAGTTGGGACGTTGTTTTAAACATAAATAAAAACAATACAATGATTTGCAAATCATGTTCAACCTATATTTAATTGAATACATTACAAAGAGGTGGTACGGTGGGCGACTGGTTAGCAAATCTGCTTCACAGTTCTGAGGACCGGGGTTCAAATCCCGGCCCCGCCTGTGTGGAGTTTGCATGTTCTCCCCGTGCCTGCGTGGGTTTTCTCCGGGCACTCCGGTTTCCTCCCACATCCCAAAAACACGCACGGTAGGTTGATTGAAGACTAAATTGCCCGTAGGTGTGAATGTGAGTGTGAATGGTTGTTTGTTTCTATGTGCCCTGCGACTGGCTGGCGACCAGTTTGGGATGTACCCCGCCTCTCGCCCGAGGATAGCTAGGATAGACTCCAGCACACCCGTGACCCTAGTGAGGATGAGTGGAACGGAAGATGAATGAATGAATACACTAAAAAGACAAGATATTTAATGTTCAAACTGATAAACTTTATTGTTTTTAGCAAATAATCATTAACTTAGAATTTTATGCCTGCAACACATTCCATAAAAGCTGGGACAGGGTCATGTTTACCACTGTGTTACATCACCTTTTTTTTTTAACAACATTCAATAAACGTTTGGGAATTGAGGACACTAATTGTTGAAGCTTTGTTGATGCAATTATTCTTGTTTGATGTACAGCTTCAGCTGTTCAACAGTGTGGGGTCTCCGTTGTCGTATTTTACGCTTAATAATGCGCCATACATTTTCAATGGGAGACAGGTCTGGACTGCAGGCAGGCCAGTCTAGTACCCGCGCTCTTTTACTACAAAGCCATGCTGTTGTAACACGTGCAGAATGTGGTTGGGCATTGTCTTGCTGAAATAAGCAGGGGCGTCCATGAAAAAGACGTTGCTTGGATGGCAGCATATGTTTCTCCAAAACCTGTATGTACCTTTCAGCATAATGTTGCCTTCACATGGTGTAAGTTACCCATGCCATTGGCACTAACACAGCCGCATACCATCACAGATGGTGGCTTTTGGTCCACAATTTGCTGGCTTTTGGTCCACAATTTCCAAAAACAATTTGAAATGTGGACTCGGTGGACCACAGAACACTTTTCCACTTTCCATCAGTCCATTTTAGATGAGCTCGGGCCCAGAGAAGCTGGCGGCGTTTCTGGATGTTGTTGATAAATGACTTTGGCTTTGCATAGTAGAGTTTCAAGTTGGACTTACGGATGTAGCGCCAAACTGTATTTACTGACGTATTTACCTGAGCCCATGTGGTGATATCCTTTACACATTGATGTCGGTTTTTGATGCAGTGCCACCTGAGGGATCGAAAGTCACGGACGGGCATTCAATGTTGGTTTTCGGCCTTACCGCGCACATGCAGTGATTTCTCCAGATTCTCTGAACCTTTTGATGATATTATGGACTGTAGATGATGAAATCCCTAAATTCCTTGCAATTTCACATTGAGGAACATTGTCCTTAAACTGTTCGACTATTTTCTCACGCACTTGTTCACAAATAGGTGAACCCCGCCCCATCTTTGCTTGTGAATGACTAAGCAATTCAGGGAAGCTCCTTTTATACCCAATCATGGCACCCACCTTTTCCCAATTAGCCTGTTCACCTGTGGGATGTTCCAAACAGGCGTTTGAGGAGCATTCCTCAACTTTCTCAGTCTTTTTTGCCACCTGTCCCAGCTTTTTTGGAACGTGTTGCAGCCATAAAATTCTAAGTTCATGATTATTTGTTTATCATTTTGAACATTAAATATCTTGTCTGTGTAGTGTATTCAATTAAATATAGGTTGAACACGATTTGAAAATTATTGTATTCTGTATTTTATTTAACACAACGTCCCAACTTCATTGAAATTGGGGTTGTAAAACAATTTAAAGGCAGAAGAAGGGGCAAAATTTTTTTTTTTTTTCGCAGATTCGCAAATTATCTTCACTAACTCACCGACAAATGCCTTTTGTGTTTCCAAAACATTGTGGGTTTTCCCTTGAAAAGAATTATACATATACTGTAATTGTTGTATTGTGCAGTTGAAGTTAACTGGTAAGGCAAAACAGACGTGAACCTGGCAGACATGCTAATTCTGGCATATTTGCATCGCATTGTACGGCATAGTATTTTGGACAGATGTTCTGAAGTGTGCACTCGGCAGTCGAAAAACTCAACTCAAATTTGACCAAAAAAAGTCAACGCAAATATGGTCCCATGTTGAACAATAGTCAACAGAAAGATCTCTTCACTCCTTTATCTCCCAGTACCACTGTTTTTTTGGGGAGGGGGGTCTTTATTGGTATCAGTGTTGAAAAGCCAATGGTTTTACTTATTTCACTATTAATAACAACTATTTAGCTGTTAATTTTTGTTTCTTTCTTTCTTTGTTTTTGCGCTTTCATTTACTACTCAAAGAAATGCTACATGAAGCATTCACAGTCCAGTATAGTTACATAACGTTTTTACATTGGCAAAAGTTTTATCTCTTGCATGAATTTTTCTGCGAAATGTAACAAATTTGTGAATGAACAGGCTACTACAGCAGATTGTTGTTGAGTTCTGAGGGTTCAATGTGTACAGTATGGTAAGACGTTGAGGAACAAGCAAAGTGATTGATACAAAGGAAACTATAACTAATATTGGAAGCTGATTGCTGAACAACATTTCCATGTAAAATGTATTGTCCATAGATTTTAGTAATTTGTAAAAGATGGATGAGATAGGGTGGTCGTCTATGACTCTTAATTGCTACCTTTATATATTAAAAGTAAATGTAGTTTTTTTGCAGATGGCAATTGCACTGCCTGAGATACTTGGAAATTCATAATTCTGACCCCAAAATATTGGAGTACATCGAAATAGTATTTTTATTTCTACATTTGTTCATTATTTCTCTTACCGGTTAGCTAGAATAAATCAAAAGGGTTCTGCTGCCTTGTCGTCAACCATGTGGCATCCATTTAGACTTGTACGGGGGTACAGGCTGACCTTTATTTTACAGTAAGATAAGATGTTATTTTTAGCTAGGCTGTCTTAGTAAAGCTGAGGCACAGGGCTATCCAGTCTAACTGATAATCACTGGCAATCATGAGCAAAAAGAGCAACATTATGGGTATGGACTCCAGTTTCCACCCATGCACGGCCTAGAGGAAGAAAGGAAGGATAAATTGCCAGGCAGGGGCTTGAAGATGGAAAGAAAGTGAGGAAGGCTGAGCAAGTGTCAGGAGACAGGCAAGTGAGAGAATGCAGTTTTGTGAGGATCATTACAAGAAGACGGATCATCGCCTCAAACGACCCCGCGCACACCAAACAGCTCATAGTGAATTCAGCAACCTGTGTGTATGTGCCTCTGACACTCTCCGCCTGTCACGTTGTTTATGTCCATTTCTAAAGCCAAGGAGTGAGCTGCACCCATTATTTATACCCAATTTTGCTCCAGTTGTTCACTGAGATCAAAACTGAGCATGCAGTTTTGTCTGGGCTGTAACACGTTGTGGACGGAGCAATGCATAAACTCCACCCACAGCCAGTGTTCTGCCTCATACAGAGTAACACGCAGCATGCACTTGTAAATAGTGAAAGGACCAATCTCACTGGCAGGGATGTTGCAGAGACTGCACAGGCTGATCAGTTGCGGTGACTTAGGGACCCGGGAGACAAAAATATTGCTTGAGCTCTCACCAAGAAAATGTGGTTCTGATATTCTCAGAGGTTGAAGGAGGCATTAGTAGAGATGTCCACATACATTTTGGTGATGTATGATTGCAGTTTTGTGACATTAAGCTACGTTAAGCTTTTTCTCTATAGTGAGTATATGGAAGAGTCTGCAATGAACACGAACAGCAAGAGATTCCAGGAGATGTCTCCACAACCAGCGAAGACTCAAGTCTCCCTCCGGTCGCCAACTTGTCTCCGGGCCAGTGAGATAGGGGTCAAAGGACAGCTGTAGGAGAGCGCTTGCAATTAACATAATGTGTGTTAATCTACGTACAAACCCCAATTCCAGTGAAGTTGGTACGTAGAGTAGAACGTAAATAAAAACAGAATACATCCATCCATCCATTTTCTGAGCCGCTTCTCCTCACTAGGGTCGCGGGCGTGCTGGAGCCTATCCCAGCTATCATCGGGCAGGAGGCGGGGTACACACAGAACTGGTTGCCAGCCAATCGCACGGCACATACAAACAAACAACCATTTACACCATCCATCCATCCATTTTCTACCGCTTATCCGAGGTCGGGTCGCGGAGGCAGTAGCTTTAGCAGGGACGCCCAGACTTCCCTCTCCCCAGCCACTTCATCCATCGCTTCCGGGGGGATCCCGAGGCGTTCCCAGGCCAGCCGAAGGATGTAGTCTCTCCAGCGTGTCCTGGGTCGTCACCGGGGTCTCCTCCCGGTGGGACGTGCCCGGAGCACCTCACCTGGGAGGCGTCCGGGACGCATCCGAATCAGATGCCCCAGCCACCTCATCTGGCTCCTCTCGATGTGAAGGAGCAGCGGCTCTGAGATCCTCCCGGATGACCGAGCTTCTCACCCTATCTCACTCATTTCGGCCGCTTGTATCCGGGATCTTGTTCTTTCGGTCACGACCCACAGCTCGTGACCATAGGTGAGGGTAGTAATGTAGATTGACCGGTCGAGAGCTTCGCCTTTCGGCTTAGCTCCTTCTTTACCACAACGGATCGATACAAAGTCCGCATCACTGCAGACGCTGCACCAATCCACCTGTCGATCTCCCGTTCCATTCTTCCCTCACTCGTGAACAAGACCCCAAGATATTTGAACTCCTCCACTTGGGCAGGATCTCATCCCCGACGTGGAGAGGGCACGCCACCCTTTTCCGACTGATGACTATGGTCTCAGATTTGGAGGTGCTGATTCTCATCCAACTCACCACCAGGTGGTGATCAGTTGACAGCTCCGCCCCTCTCTTTACCCGAGTGTCCAAGACATGCGGCCGCAAGTCCGATGACATGACCACAAAGTCAATCATCGAACTGCGACCTAGGGTGTCTTGGTGCCAAGTGCACGTGTGGACACCCTTAGGCTTGAACATGGTGTTCGTTATGGACAATCCGTGATGAGCACAGAAGTCCAATAACAGAACACTGCTCAGGTTCTGATCGGGGGGGCCGTTCCTCCCAATCACGCCCTTCCAGGTCTCACTGTCATTGCCCATGTGAGCATTGAAGTCCCCCAGCAGAACGATGGAGTCCCCAGCGGGAGCGCTCTGCAGCACCCCCTCCAAGGACTCCAAAAAGGGTGGGTACTCTGAACTGCTGTTTGGTGCATAGGCACAAACAACAGTCAGGACCCTTCCCCCCACCCGAAGGCGGAGGGAGGCTACCCTCTCGTCCACCGGGGTGAACCCCAACGTACAGGCGGCGAGCCGGGGAGCAATAAGTATACCCACACCTGCTCGGTGTTATTTTAGCTTATTTTAGCTGTGTGCTTAGAGTCATTGTCTTGTTTGAAGGTGAACCTTCGGCCCAGTCTTGAGTTCCTGAGCACTTAGGAGAAGGTTTTCGTCCAGGATATCCCTGTACTTGGCCGCATTCATCTTTCCTTCGATTGCAACCAGTCTTCGTGTCCCTGCAGCTGAAAAACACCCTCACCCCCACCATGATGCTGCCACCACCATACTTCACCGTGGGGACTGTATTGGACAGGTGCTGAGCAGTGGCTGGTTTTCTCCACACATGCCGCTTTGAATTAAGGCCAAACGTTCGATCTTGCTCTCATCAGACCAAAATTTCTCACCATCTTGGAGTCCGTCAGGTGATTTTTTTTTTAGCAAACTCCATGCGGGCTTTCATGTGTCTTGCACTGAGGAGAGGCTTCTGTCGGGCCACTCTGCCATAAAGCCCCGAGTGGTGGAAGGCTGCAGTGATGGTTGACTTTCTAGAACTTTCGCCCATCTCCCGACTGTATCTCTGGAGCTCAGCCACAGTGATCTCTGGGTTCTTCTTTACCTCTCTCACCAAGGCTCTTCTCCCCCCAGTTGGTCAGTTTGGCCAGATGGCCAGCTCTAGGAAGGGTCCTAAAAGTCATCCATTTAAGGCTTATGGGGGCCACTGTGCTCTTAGAAACCTTAAGTGCAGCAGAATTCTTTTTGTAACCTTGGCCAGATCTGTGCCTTGCCACAATTCTGTCTCTGAGCTCTTCAGGCATTTCCTTGGACCTCATGATTGTCATTTACTCTGAGATGCACTGTGAGCTGTAAGACAGACAGGGGTTTGGCTTTCCTAATCAAGTCCAATCAGTATAATCAAACACAGCTGGACTCCAATGAAGGTGTAGAACCAGCTCAAGGAAGATTAGAAGAAATGGACAGCACCTGAGTTAAATATATGAGTGTCACAGCAAAGGGCTATAATTATGGCTGTGTGATATTTAAGTGTGTGTGTGTGTGTGTGTGTGTGCGCGTGTGTGTGTGTGTTGGGGGTGGGGACTTTCTGGTATGTTTTGGGTCTTTGTCCGTCTGCATAACCCAAGAGGGCAGAGCTTGAGAGCACAAACTGTTGGCTGGTTGTTTGAGGTACTATTCCATTGAGTTCTTGATTCAACAAATCTCGTGGAAATCAATTAGGCCTGAGTGTGGGCAATGAAATTGAACTCATCTTTCCCAAAATGTTGGTCAATCACAGTTAACATATGATTTAACAAGGCGGCACAATTGTTTTTCACACAGGCTTAGATAGTAGCTGTGATTAAGTGGCGACCAACCAGTTCAGGGTGTACCCCGCCTCTCACCCGGAGTCAGCTGGGATAGGTTCCAGCACGCCTGTGACCCTAGTGAGGATAAGCGGTAGGGAAAATGGATAGATGGCTCAGATAGTTTTGGATAGATTGGATAGATTTTTTTCCTCTTAATAAAATCATCATTAAGAAACTACATTAGTATTTGCTCAAGTTGTCTTTGTGCGCTATAAAAAATGGGACTGATGATCCGCAACATTTAAGTGAGGAAAATATGCAAAAAAAAACCTGATCAGGAAGGGCGTAATTACACGGTTTCACAGCACTGTCAGTGTCAGGGATTGTTTTGCACAACCATGATTTAGCATGTTGTGGGTTACTTCATCCACAATGATAATTCATCCATTTTCGATACAGCTTATCCTTTAAATCTGAATCAGCTTCATTTGCCAAGCATGTTACAATGCACACCAGGAATTTGTCTCTGGTAGTTGGAGCCACTCCAGTATGACAATAAGCAGGCATGATGACAAAATATACATTTAGGACATAAAGAACACAAATATGGAGAGTCATTGAGCAATGGAAGTGTACCACTAGTGTGGTGATGTTGACATAATGGCAATTGTGCAAATGATGTAGACTCCTCAAGCAATTGAGAGCAATTGAAAGTGACTAATAGTGCAATGATCTGGTACAGTGACGATTGTGCAAATTGTGCAGAGTTCTCAAACACAGAAGTGGCCAGTTGTAATCAACAACAGTATGCAAATAGTACAGCATGATAAAACAGTGAGTGCAGGGATAATGTAGAAGTCTCCTGACAGAGATGTGCAAAATTGGCAGCATGTCACAATGGAGTTGTAAATCAACAGTTTAAGAAGTTAATGGTAAGAGGGAAGAAGTTGTTGGAATGTCTGCTGGATTTAGTTTGCATTGTTCGATATCCCCCACCTGAGGGAAGGAGCTGGAATAGGTGGTGACCAGGATGTGGGGGGTCCAAGAGGATTTTGCATGCCCTTGTCTTAGTTCTGGGAGTGTGCAAGTCCTCATGCGTGGAACGGATTCAATGACTACTGTGTAGAACTGCCTCACAGCTCCTGTGGCACGCCGTGCTTCCTCAGAAGCCGCAGGATGTACATCCACTGCTGGGCCTCTTTGAGGATGGAGTTGATGTTGATCTCCCACCTCAGATCCTGAGAGACGGTAATTCCAAGGAACTTGAAGGTCTCAAAGATTGACACAGGGTAATTGGACAGCATGAGGGGGAGCTGTGGAAAAGGATGTTTCCTGAAGTCCACAATCATCTCTACAGTCTTGAGCGTGTTCAGCTCCAGGTTGTGTCGGCCGCACCAAAAGCTCCAGCCGCTCTACTTCCTGTGGATATCCAGACTCGTCACCGACTTTGATGAGGCAGATGACTGTGGTGTCGTCTGCAAACTTCAGGAGTTTGACAGTAGGTGTGTTGAGGTGCAGTCGTTCGTGTAGAGAGAGAAGAGGAGCGGAGAGATTGCAGATTTCCTGGGGACTGGGATGATGGCGGCGCGTTTCAGGCAGGATGGGACTTCACACAGTTCCAAAGATCTATTGAAGATCTGTGTGAAAACTGGAGCGGGCTGGTACGCGCAGACTATCAAGCAGGAGGTTGACACACTATCCGGGCCTGCCGTTTTGTTGAGCTTTTGTTGTTTAAAGACACGTTTCACGTCCTGTTTGTGAATTGTCAATGCAGAAGGGAGAGTCAGAGATGTGATGGTGTTCGTTCGTGATGCGGCTGGGTGGGTGAGAAAGTGTCCTTTTCAAATCTGCAGTAGAAGGCATTCAAGTCATCAGCCAGTCCGTTATTGTTCTCCACTTGGAGGGATGATTGCTTGTAGTTGGTTAGCGATTGTAATCCTCGCCAAACTGATGCAGAGTCGTTCGCAGCAAACTGGTTTTCCAGCTTTTCTACATAATTTCTCATTGCTATGTTGATTTATTTTGTCAGCTGGTTTCTGGCCTGATTATACAGGGCTCTGTCCCCACTCAGATAGGCATCCTCTTTAGCCTGGCCAAGTTTGGCAGTGAACCCCAGGTTGTTGTTATTAAACATTTGTACACACACGTCTTCACAGAAACTGTTGAAGGATGTAATAGTGTCTGTATATTCATCCAAGCTGGAGTTTCAAAGACACTCCAATCTGTGCAGTCTAAGCATTCTTGAACTTTCATCTTTGCTTCATTGGTCATTTTCTTTACTGTTTTCACCACAGGCTTCGCACATTTAAGTTTGTGCCTGTATGTGTCACAAGCGGAGGTTTTTGAAGGAAAGGATGGCAAGGCAAAAATGTGGACGACCCAAGTGCAGGGAGGCAATGCAGTAGTGCAGGAGTATCACAAAATGATATTTAATTCAAAAAACAAAGGAAAACAAGGATCATGGAAAAAATCTAAATACTAAATTAACAAAGTCCAAAGTCTAAACACAAAGTAACAAAAAATACTTGAGTAAACCCAAAACAAGAAACAAGACATGACTGGTGAAATAACAGTGACACAACTGGCGACTATGACGTGACCGTGACAAACAATGAACCGACAAGAACTGAAAAAAAAACAAGGAACTAAATACAAACAGATTGACAAGACAACAAGGAAAACCTGGACAAGACACGACTGGCTGGAGAGAGCTGATTGGTCGACACAAGGTAGGAGGTTGATGAGAGGAGGTGGACAAAACTAAATGAGCACACTAGACATAACAAAAACATGGAACACAGGAAAACTTGGGGGGAAAAAACACACAATCCAAACCAAAACAAAGACCATGACAGTATGTTGGTATTAAGTGAATTAAACAATGATCAGACGAGCCCAAAGCTGCATGGGGAATAGCACGGTACGAGTCCTTCAGCAAGGTATAGCAGTGGTCTAGAATGTTGTTTTCCCAGCTTTGTTAAAGTCCCCAAGAATGATGAGGGGTATCTGTATTGATTGAATGCCTTCATGCAATGATAAACATGCATATTTACGTGCACTCGCAGAAAAATTAAAGCCAGCACCCAGTGTTTTGATAGCCTTGAGCCTTATTCTTCTGAATACTATATCTTTATGACAGTCAGTAAATATTCATCTGAAATGTATTCGTATTATCCATTATTTTTTTTATATACGGGCTAGCTGTTATTTTTCTTTGGATTTTCTTCAAACACCTGATCTGTTCTGAAGCATATACATCACTCTGTCTCAATTTGATTGCTTTTATTTGGCAGTCTGGAAAGTCATCTCCAAGTGTATTCTTTTTTGTTGATTGTTTTTGAATAGGCAACCGAAAATAGTCTTCTGTGTCTCAGATATCCAAAACTATAAATTATTTCTATCCACCTATCACCCCAACCTCAAACTGAAAGTGACGCAAGGTGTCAACGTCTGCCCTGCAGGTTCTGCACTTCGTGAAGGAATGGAGTGGCCTGGCAGCCATGAAGCAGAAGCTGCTTCGGCGTAGCCATCTCCTCTATCACAGCCCCACGCTCGGCTTGCAGCAGCTGGCCACCTCCCAGCAACAGCACAACAGCACCATGAGGTCAGACCATCTGAAAACATGATCCTTAAGGGGAAATGCATTTTTGACTTTTAATTTGACAACTTTAAATAAAGAGTTTTCATAATAGCAACCAAGATTGGAGTTTAGAGGGCTTTTCTATTAAGTATTCCACATTATTGTAGAATGGCTGTCAGTAGACCACATGCCTCTTCTAAATTTGGATTAGCAGCAGATTTTTACTAGCACCACATTTTACACCTTACTAGAGATACATTTTCGTGTTGTCATTTATATTGCTTCCATGGAACAGAATAAATTATTTTTTTATTGTTCTTTGGTCCATGCCCCTGACTGGTTAGAGCTTCAGCCTCACAGTTCTGAGGACCAGGGTTCAATCCCCGGCCCCGCCTGTGTGGAGTTTGCATGTTCTCCCTGTGCCTGCGTGGGTTTTCTCCAGGCACTCCGGTTTCCTCCCACATCCCAAAAACATGCATTAATTGGAGACTCTAAATTGCCCGTAGGTGTGACTGTGAGTGCGAACGGTTGTTTGTTTGTATGTGCCTTGCGATTGCCGGGCAAACAGTTCAGGGTGTAACCTGCCTCCTGCCCCATGATAGCTGGGATAGGCTCCAGCACGCCCGCGACACTAGTGAGGAGAAGCGGCTCAGAAAATTGATGGATGGATGGATGGTCCATGCCCCACGCCTCCACATTTTCATTGAAGTTGGTAAAATCATTTTTGTGTATTTCTGCTCACTAACAAACGGTGGGCCGACATAACCGCCTTGGTGAAGCGAGAACAAAGTGCCACTTCTAACCTGTTACACGAAGTATGCTAACTACAGTACACGAAGTGTGCATTGGGAGGTCAAAACTTTGTGACACAAATAGAGAGTGGCTGGATCCAAGAGCAGTCGGAAGCAGATGTGAAAGGATGAATAGTTTATTGATGAAAGGTAATGGCGATGGTCCTAGGTGGGTTGGCAGGCGGCAGTGTGGACAGGTGCCAGGCAGTGGTGAGGACAGGCGGCTGGCTTGGCGGCAGGAATTACGTGGATCAGGAACACGGGGGAAAAACACACTGGAACAAGGAGACACAGGAGTCAAAAAGGGAACGAGGAATAGGGTGACTTACGGGAGGTAAATGGGCCGTGGTACCACTGAAAGTAACTGCAGGCAGTATATGACACTTTGTGCACTCATCTGTTAGCATTAGTAGTCTCCAGCTTTTCACTCTATCATGTGTGTTGCCTGCTCTAACATTGAGTGGTGGAAATAGTGAAACGCAAACCCCAGTCAGTAACAATTCAATAGGCAACATGAGATTTCACAAGAAAACAAGCTTATCTGTCAATACTTGCCCCCACGCATCACGAAAGGCAGAAAATGTGTTTTATATGTGCGCATTTCAATGTCAGCTGTGGCGAGAGGAAAGAATGACTGTTGTGCATGCGTATTTACTGTATATTTTTATTGACAACAACACACAATCACAGGTGGCGAGGACAGAGCCAGGAAGACTTGGCCAATTACTGACGTATGTGTGTGCATGTGTGCAAGACTTTCTCAACTGGAGGAACATGTCTGGGTGCATGAACCTAATCAAGGTGTAAGTAGGAGGCAATTGACCCGGCTTGATTTGATAGTTGTTTGATGTATTCACTAATCAGAACCAATCAGCCTCCGGCTCAGGCGCAGTGGGGCATTTACATCTCACCTTTGCACCACTGTGAGGCTCTACTTTCAACAACTAAAAATGTAATACATTTTGCCCAGGTTGCCATCACTGTTTATACTTTCATCATTAGCCACTCATGGCGAGTCATTGCTATTTTAAGAGGGGTGAAGAGGATTTTGAGTTTGCATTCAGCTGGCGTGCCTCGTGCTGCAATTACTTTAAATATTTTCCAGAGATGTTTCATTAAACTGGATAATTTCCTGATTACTTTTTATACATATATATGGTGGAACTTCTTAGGACAAATACAATGCATTTTGGGAAGCTGGTGCACCTCAAAATTGTTTGGATTTGGCATCAGTTTCTTCAAAACTGATCATAAAAATCACAATTACCAAATGCAGCGGCAATTACAGCGGCTGAAATAAATATTTAACACGTAAGCATTTTTCTCACTAAATATATTTCCAAAGGTTCTATTGCCATGAAATTTCCACCAGATGTTGGGAACAACCCAAGTAATCCATACATACAAAGAAAGTAGAACAAATAAGATCAGAAATTAAGTTGTGTTTAATAATGTGAAATGATACATGGAAAAAGTATTTAACATGCCAACTGGTATTTTTTTAATACTTTGGTCAAAAGCCTTTATTTGCAATGACAGCTTCAAGATGCGTCCTGTATGGAGAAAGTAGTTGCATGCATTGCTCTGGTGTGACATTGACTGCTTACTCCACACAAGCAGTCTTCAAATCTTGAAGGTTCTGTGGGTTTCTTTTATGGCCCTTGAGTTTCAGTTCTTTCCATAGATTTTCGATTGGATTCAAGTCAGGTGATTGGCTGGGCCATTCTAGCAGTTTTATTATTTTGTTTATTTGTTTAAACCAAAAGTCACTGATGGTGTAGTGGTACACTCGCCTGACTTTGGTGCAGGCAGCGTGGGTTCAGTTCCCACTCAGTGACGTTGTGAATGTGAGTCCGAATGGTTGTCTGTGTCTATATGTGCCCTGCGACTGACTGGCGACCAGTTCAGGGTGTAGTCCGCCCTTCGCCCGAAGTCAGCTGGGATAGGCTCCAGCATCCTGCGACCCTAACCAGGATAAGCGGTGTTGAAAATGGATGGATGGATGTTTAAACCAATTGAGAGTTTCCTTGGCAGCATGTTTCTGATCAATATCCTTCTGAAATGTCCACCGTCATTTCATTTTCATCATCCTCGTAGATGGCAGCAGATTTTTGTCAAGAATGTCTCGTTACATTTGCCCATTCATCCTTCCTTCAAAAATGGAAAATTTACCAGTACCATTTGCTGAAAAATAGCCCCACACCATCATGTTCCCAGCTCCAAACTTCACTGTTAATATGGTGTCTTTAGGGTGATATGCAGTGACATTTCTTCTCCAAACGTGTTGTGCATTGTGGCATCCAAACAATTAAATTTTGCTCTCATCAGACCAGACTATATTCTCCCAATATTTAACTGTCTTGTCCATATGTTTTTCAGCAAACTTTACACGACATGCTTTTTTTCAGCAATGGGGTTTTGTGTGGTGATTGTGCATACAGCCCATGGCGGCGGAGTGCATTATTCACTGTTTTCCTCATGACAAAAGTACCTGCTAATTCCAGGTCTTTTTAAAGCTCTCCACAGGTGGTCCTTGGCTCTTGGACAACTCTTCTGATTATTCTTTCCACTCTCAGAAATTTTGCAAGGAGCACCTGATCGAGGCAAATTTATGGTGGTATGATTGGCTTTCCACTTATGTATTACAGCCCCAACCCTGCTCCCTGGAACATTCAGAAGCTTAGATATGCGCCTTTAACCAATACCATCGTTATGTTTTGCAACAATTAGTTTGCGATGGTCTTGAAACTTTGCTCTTACCCATGATGAGATGTCTTGACTCACAGCTTGGGAATGAGACCTTTTTGTGGGCCATCAATTAGGACTGAAACAGCTAATATTCAGTTGCACTGACAAGGGGCTGGCTTGGCTTTCCATGACTTTTTGCGCCTCCCTTTCTTCATGTGTTCAATACTTTTTCCTTGTATCATTTCACATTATTACACTTAATTTCTGAGCTTATTTGTTCTACTTTCTTTGTATGTATGGATTACTTGGGTTGTTCCCAACAGTTGGTGAAAGTTTCATGTCAATAGCACCTTTGGAAATACATTTTGTGAGAAAAATGGTGATGTGTTAAATACTTATTTCAGCCCGTGTATATAATATGATTATAAGAGTTCCCACACACAACATATTAGGTAATGTAACTGCCTTGCGCTCTCGCCATAGCCTTGTCTGTAAACGAGCAGTGTAGCTCAACTTCTGGCTCATGGACTAGGCTTGTCATGTTTACAAAAAGCGTACAACCACAACTTTCAGCGACGTTCAAACAGCCTCTCGCTGGCGCATCAAATGTTAATGACACAATGTGTACGGAATCGTGACCTTAAAACCAGGACACATACCGAACCGTCATTTTTGGCATACCATTACATCTTTAGCCGTCATGTATTTATGTAGTTTCACTTTTATAACCGGCTGAAAGGCTAACAATAACTACGCAATGACCCATGATAAAAAGAGTTTTAAGACCCCTGCTTTAAATGTTTAATACGCTCAATAAAGTCTAACAAGATATGCAGAAGTCTCTCAATATAGTCTACATTACGTGGATTCAACTGCTTTTGCTTTTCTTTTGTGTGACTTTGGCGCATATTTTCTGATAGAAAGGTTTGGTCGAATTTCAAATGTTATGACTTGGATAAATGGAAAGTAGTTAGTTTGCATCCTGATTATTGTCAATGTAGCCTTGACCATGGAAACAACCCTCTCTCGCCCCCAAAACTCAGTTCAGGGCGCAACACCATTTATGCGCCCCTTCACTCTGACAACTCTTCTTTATACTCATACATGAGAATCAGTCGCCTTTTGGCGAAATTCGCCGTTTTGAACTCAAAACAGGTAATTTACGTAAATCGTTTAGATCCGATGATCCTGGGGTGGAGGGGGTCGGCGTCGTCATAGACTGCTTCGTACTCATTGAACGCTGGCAGCGAGATCCATTCCACACATCCACCATCCACACAAAGATGTAATTTCTGTATATTACTCCGTAGCAGACTAATATGCGAGCGCATTGGCCTGAGGTTCCGTCTGTGTGCTCGGGACCTGCTTTGGATAAGTCACAGGAGTTGACGAGACCAGAAAAAACACTTCCACCCCATTTAGTGTTAAGAAGTAACGGTACTTCTACTCTGTTACAATGATCTAAATGTCGCTCGCTACTTTTATTTATTAATTATTGCTTCTTTATCAACTATTTCGTACGCGAGACTACGACTTTGACTTCCGCATTGGGCGCCGTCTGCGCCAATCCAATTTAACCGCGAGTGACGTTTAGATGTAGTTCACCAATCTAACGACACAAGAAAGTCACATGACCTCACACAACATCTTCTATTGGGCTTCCCAAGCATACGTATTAACACTAGAAGCCCGCCTGATTGGCATGCGTACGTGGCCACCATTTTGGGAAGGTCGTCGTTACCATGAAGGCAACAGCGTGCTTCTCGTTTATATTTAGACGAACAAAAACAACACCTTTCATGTATTATAGTATTTGTCTGGCACTGTCTGCCCAAATGTGGATATTTCAGCTCACTTATAGCGTTAGAAAACACCGTACAGTAAATTGCAGATTTTGACTGTGCATACACACGCATACACAGCAACATCCGAATTTGCACATTCACATTTTAGTTTGTAATTTTGTTTTTGATTTTGTTTTTTGATGTGCATGCTATGATTTAAAATAAAATAAAAATCTGAAGTTACTTACTTTTACTCAAGTAATTTTTTGGAGGACTAATTTTGACTTTTACTTCAATGTTTGTCAATTAACTACTCTTACTTGAGTACAATGTTTGGCTACTCAACCCACCTCTGGAGTGGACATCCTCTATTGCTACTCTTACGTTTAAGCAACATTTTTGCTCATCAGATCAGCCAGTGTCGTATTTGCTGCACTGATCTTTTGTATTTTCGCGTTGAGGTGCTGTGGGTCGTGGCCCTGGTTGCGGTCCCAGCGGAACCGCGAAGCACCCGTAACATCGCCGACAAGAGTCCATTAGTATATTTTGTATTAATTAGGAAACGCGCCTACAATTATCTAATTATGTAAATGTTAAATCTATTTAGCGACAGACCTATGTTAGGGATTATGTGACAATCAGATTTAACTAACTTCAAATTCAGAAATGGACAATTAAACCAGAAAAATATTGTACTTAATATTTTCCTGGAGGATGCATTTGGGATTAGCCTGTGAAAAAGACAATGATTTTAGTCAATTCTTTTCACAGCATGAGAGTGCTTAAAGAGGAGGATATCCAGCATATGCTATCCATGTGGCACAGCTTGAAGCAGGCACCAGGTGCAGGTGGAGATGGGCCTGGCTCAAATTGGAGGCCAAAACAAAAAAGCAAAGAAATTAGGCTAATTTAATTTTAATCTTAAATATGTACATCAACATGTAATTGAGCGGTGTAAATAAATGTTTTTCTGCATGAAGAATTTTGTTTTTATTTTGCCTTATTGTACTCTTCAGAGTCTTCCAGATTGCTTAATTTATGTTAAAATAAAAAAATTCTCTGCAGGGGCCCAGGGGGTCCCCCCAGACACCCCTACAATGTTTTTGTTTTTGTTTTTTTTGTCACTTTTCATGCCTTTGGTGTTTAGATGTCTGTATACAGTGGGTACGGAAAGTATTCAGACCCCCTTAAATGTTTCACTCTTTGTTATATTGCAACCATTTGCTAAAATCATTCATAATAATATTTTTCTTCATTAATGTACACATAGCACCCCATATTGACAGAAAAAAAACAGAATTGTTGAAACTTCTGCAGATTTATTAAAAAAGAAAAATTGAAATATCACACAGCCATAAGTATTCAGACCCTTTGCTGTGACACTCATATATTTAACTCGGGTGCTGTGTATTTCTTCTGATCATCCTTAAAATGGTTCTACGCCTTCATTGGAGTCCAGCTGTGTTTGACTATACAGATTGGACTTGATTAGGGAAGCCACACACCTGTCTGTATAAGACCTTACACTGTCATGAACGGATAGGACCCAAAAATGCACGACTCCGAAATAAATGGACAGTTTCAAAAAGAGAGGTTTAATATACGGGCAGAGATCGCTACACAGGCAGGCAATCCAAAAAAGGCAACAGTATCCAGAAACGTGAGGCAAAAAGGCAAGGTCGATAATCGGAACAGAGTCTATTCTTACTGTGAGTATGTGACGTGGAAACAAGGAATGCTAGAACGCAATGAAAAGGTGCAACGAACTGTCGACGAGAAAGAATACGACACGAGGTTAAATGCAAGGGGTAATTAGGGTGAACGAGGCACAGGTGGTGAAGATGCTCTCAGGAGCAGGTGTGTACGAGACAGGGGGGAAACAACAACCGGAACACACACCTATGACAGTACAACCCCCCGGCCCCCCCCCCCCACCCTTAACGGCCGGCCCCGGAGCCCCTAGATGCGCATCGTGGAAGTCCCGAATGAGTGAGTCATCCACGATAAACGCAGACGGCACCCATGAACGTTCCTCAGGCCCGTAGCCCTCCCAGTCCACCAGATATTGAAACCCCCTCCCCCTCTGACGAGACGACAACAGCCGCCTCACAGTGAAGACAGGGCACCCATCCACGAACCAGGGGATGGGGAGGAGGGGTCCTGGAAGGCGGGACAGAGGGGATTCCCGGGCGGGCTTGAGCAGGCTGACGTGAAAAGCAGGGTGGACCCGCATCGGTCCTCCTGCAGCGTCTCACCAAGGTCAAGATGTTTGGGACGACCAGAACCCTTCCTAGAGCTTGCCGTCCTGCCAAAGTGAGCAATCGGGGTAGAAGAGCCTTGGTGAAAGAGGTAAAGAAGAACCCAAAGATCACTGTGGCTGAGATCAAGAGATGCAGTCGGGAGATGGGCGTAGGTTCTAGAAAGTCAACCATCACTGCAGCCCTCCACCAGTCATGGCCGAAGGTTCACCTTCCAACAAATCAATGACCCTAAGCACACAGCTAAAATAAAAAAGGAGTGGCTTCAGAACAACTCTGTGACTGTTCTTGAAAGGGCCAGACAGAGCCCTGACTAAAACCCAATTGAGCATCTCTGGAGAGACCTGAAAATGGCTGTGCACCAATGTTCACCATCCAACCTGACAGAACTGGAGAGGATTTGGAAGGAGGAATGGCAGAGGATCCCCAAATCCAGGTGTGAAAATGATGTGTTGCATCATTCCCAAAAAGACTCATGGCTGTATTACCTCAAAAGGGTGCTTCTGCTAAATACTGAGCAAAGGGTCTGAATACTTATGGCTGTGTGATATTACAGTTTTTATTTTTTAATAAATCTGCAAAAATTTCAACAATTCATTTTTTTTCTGTCAATTTGGGTGGGGTGCTGAGTGTACATTAATTAATGATAACTTAAATGATTTTAGCAAATGGCTGCAATATAACAAAGAATGAAAAATTTAAGGGGGTCTGCATACTCATCAAACTATATCGTATACTACAATATAGTTTGATGAGTAAAACAAAGTCATTCCAGTCCAGCTAAATTTCGTACAGGATGGTGCAAATGTGGGCACAGGTCAGCTCAACACGTTTAATTTTTTTTTACTGGTACCCTTGATAATGGAAAATAATTTGAGTCAAGAACAAAGAAAGTGGAATTGGAAAGTTTTTCTGCATGAAGAATTTTTTTTAGTTTTGCCTTACGCTACTCTTCAGAGGCTTCCAGATTGCTTAATTTGTTAAAATCAAAAAAATTATCGGGGGTCCGGGGGATCCCTGCAGACCCTCCCTATTGTTTTTGTTGTTGTTTTTTTTGGTCACCTTTTTCATTTTCATCATTTTTTGGTCACCTTTTTCATGCCTTTGGTGTTTGCATGTCTGTATACTGTATATGCCTATATGCCTGTGTTGTGCACGACAAAAAGTGTGTGCAACAGAGTGTAAATAACGATGTGGCAAGTGAGAAATTTTTTGAGAAATTTTCTCAAAAAAACATGCAATGGGCACTTCAAATGCCTCTAAAATCCACCATAACAAATAGATAGAAATAGAAAAAACAATTGACTACTGCAGTACATGACCTCTTCTACTTCCCACACTGCTCTTCTCACAAAAAAAGGTTCTATTTGCGCTATTTGTTCTATTTGCGGTGTTTAAGTCGAGATTTTTGGGCAAGAGACACCGTTTGAAACGTCACGGTAATTTTGACGCATTGACTTAGAGAACCTCTCGGAATTTCAGCCCGTACGAGCTATTGGTGGATATTTTTAACTGAAACTTGTCACCCAATCAGAGAAGTGGTTCCCCCAGAAGCAGACAAAATGAAACTGTTGAGGAGATATATTGAGAAATAATCAAAAGTTAACTGTTTTACTCTTAGATGGTGTTTTTTGGACCAGATTTTCTGAAGGCGATATCTATATGCTTAGTTTGGAACGGCCACTTCAATCAGACGTACCACGAATTTTGAAAACAGGATAACAGGTCTTGGTAAATGTTTTTTGTGGGAAAGAATCCACAAAAAAACATTTACCAAGACCTGTTATCCTGTTTTCAAAATTCGTGGTACGTCTGATTGAAGTGGCCGTTCCAAACTCAGCATATAGACAGGCCACTTCAAACTAAGCATGTAGACAGTCATTTTTGTCACGTTGCTAGTGTAAAATTTCAATTCAGAGATCATAATGAGTGTAATACATTTTAAAAAAAAAAAAAAAAAAAAACATTCAGTCTATGCTGTTTGACAGCCAGTTACTATTTGAGGTGAGTGCTGGAGATCAAGAAGGAAATGCAGATAAATAGGCTGATTGTGTCACTTGTACTCCGTTTTCCACCAATGTGCCTCTCCGGTTTTAAGCTGGAGGTATTATGGCTTTGCAGTCACCATTACTTTGCAGAGGGATGGTTCCTTTTAGAATCTTGAGTCCTCTCTGTGTTCACCACTGGTCATCTTTTTCTAAGTACTTTAATTTCCCAAAAAACAGCTTGAGCTTCCTGACAGCTGACCTTGGGTGGAGTGAAGCCGTGGCTGGGCCACGCCAGAAAGCAGGATGGCCATCGATCAAAGGGGTATTCAGCAAGCGCCGGCTGGTGAATCAGCTCATTAGGTTGCTTTTATACACCTGAGCACTGTCGGGTGCTTCGCAGGTCTCCAGGTATGCCCGAAGGAACATAGCATCGCATACCCAGCAGTAAAAGCATACAGTATATACCAATAAAATGGCTTTTGTCTGAACGGCTGGAGCCGGCAAGCTCTATCTTTCTTTGCATTGCTTTCAAAAGTAATGCACTGATCCTTAGTTTAACTGTGGCCAAATGTAGTTTGCAGGCAGTGTTGCCACAGTTACCTTGAAAAAGTAACTTAGTCACTTTACTGATTACTTGAGCTTAAAAGTAACGTAGTTACTTTACTGATTACTCGATTTCAAAAGTAACTAAGCAGCTACCAAGAGGCAGAAATATCACTTATTCACAGTACAAAAAAAGCATTCGCTTAACCGTACACATTACTTGGTAATGTACGTCACACAAGTTTCAGAAGGATGTCATCAACATGAAGCAATAACTTAAATATTAGTGTAGTTGAAGCCACATTAAATCAGCAACTTAGTGCAGACACAGTAAAGTAAGTACCTAAACGTAAACAATCTGAAGACTCTAACTAACTAACACTAACCGATTGTGGTCCAAGAATGCACCTGTGTGTGTGTGCGTGCACGTAAATGTGGGAGTGACTAACACACACACATTGCTCCCACCACAGTAATTTTGATGCAGAGCGAGAAAACCTTTTCGCTTCCAATGACAAGTTTTAACAGTTTAACCAAAGATGTGCAGCGCATTAAACCAGCTCACACTCCAGACTACAAAGTTGAAAGTTCTCACTTTTCATTGTAAATATTATTTTTTAAGCTAAGTATTGAAAGTCCCCCATGATCCATTTATAACCGTGCACTTCGGTATAAATAATTAGCCCACAATGCATTACGCGTTTAACACGGCAGTAAAACTATTCTTAATGTGTAAATAGAAAAATAACAACAAATACACTTTTTTACTAAGGAAAATAGCAAAAATAGTGTGGTGACAGTGAAATGGTGCATTTCTTTGCACTTTTGTGATTACTGCACCGTCACTGTGCATTGTGTAATAAACAATCACTTTGTGTGGCGACAGTGAAATGGTATATTTCTTTGCACGTTTGTGGTACTGCACAGTCACTGTGTATTGTGTAATAAACAATCACTTCCCAATCGCTTTCTTCTACTTGTTCACAAAAAGAGCAGTCTCGGTTAAATGTTTCTGCACAGCTGTACTGCTTTGTTCAAATCACCAGCTACAAATTAGTACTTAGTGAAAGACATTGATGATGCAAAAGTAACTATTATTGTTTTGAAGATGTAACTGTAGTCTAATTACTTTCCCAAAAAAAGTAACGCGTTACTCAAAATGGCGGTATTTTGGAGTAACGCGTTACCGGCATCACCGTTTGCAGGCAGATGCATGGGAAAGAGTTCAACATGCACCTCATATTGTAGACTTCTTTGCAGCAGTCAGTGCTGTCTCGAAATGAATGAGCAAAAATCCCTCCACTCAAAAATGCTGTATAAGGTATTCCCAAAGGAGTAGAAGTTGTTATAACGACAAAGTGGGGACCAACGCAACATTGTCTTGTGGATTCCCACTCTGTAGTTGTAATGTGTATTATAATGCAAAAGTATGCTACAGAAGTCACCTGATTACACTGTCTATGTACCAAGTAAAAAAAAAATAAAAAAATTTTTTTTTAAAAAGATGCAAACCCACCCATCCCTCTTCCAAAAGCACACCTGGACTTATTTTGAATGGGCAGGTTTCATGTGGTGTGCTGCGGATGTTGGAAGCAAAGCAAGATCGTATGTTTGATGACGATACATCATCAGCTTGCAGTTTTTCACAGAGACTTCTCCCCTTGAGTGTGTCTCCTTCCTCCATGTTCTTCCCCCTAACATCCATTTTGATTGCTATCTTTTATATCTTCAACATTATTTCCTTTCCTGCTCTCATGTAGACCCAGTCATACTGTATACTAGGTGGAAATACTTATAGATCACAAAACAGTCTTGTTAATTTTCAATCATTTGTGTGTTTTTTGATATTTTCTGCCATTCTGCATTGGACTTGTGTTGTAGCTCTTTGGGGTTTTATTTCTGAAGGGTCAGTCCAAGTAATAATGTTGATCAAACATGGCTGTCAAAACAAATGTTTGTAGAGTACAACATCAATTATTGATGCATGCCTCTGCTTCATTCCTTGTGAAATAACTACACAACCCCATGGATAATCACCTTTTATTTTCTTATTTCTGTTGTCTGTGCACCACAGAGATTTTTTGTGAGCGGTGGTCACAGTTTTATTAATCATGCACAAATGTGTTCACTGAGATCTACAGTATCTATTTTTTCCATTTGGATGAAATTTTTCCTCATAACGTCAACGTCATTCAAAAGCCATTTTACAATTTAATTTTAGTTGGGGCAGTACGGTGGATGATTGATTAACACATCTGCCTCACAATTCTGAGGACCTGGGTTCAAATCCGGCCTCGTCTGTGTGGAGTTTGGATGTTCTCCCTGTGCCTGCGTGGGTTTTCTCCGGGCACTCCGGTTTCCTCCCACGTCCCAAAAACATGCATGGTACGTTAATTGAAGACTCTAAATTGCCCGTAGATGTGAATGTGAGTGTGACTGGTTGTTTGTTTATGTGTGCCCTGCGATTGGCTGGCGACCAGTTCAGGGTGTACCCCGCCTCTCGCCCGAAGATAGCTGGGATAGTCTCCAGCACGCTCCGCGACCCTAGTGAGGGTAAGCGGTATGGAAAATGAACGAATAAATTAATGAATTTTAGTTGGAGGTGCCAGTAAAGTGCACCATGGGAGAGAAGTCTGAGCATGATTTCTTAAACACCAGGTGCCAGTGCATTGTTGAATTAATCTCTCACTTACAATGTTAACTATGCTAATGTTTGACTATGCATTACTACTTTACTTTTTACAGTAAACATTTTAAAAAACAATAATAACTATGTGGGACAATGTTTTTTTCTTTTATTTTAATGAGCATGTGTAATGGCTCCATTTTAACTACAGGTCGGTTTTGAAAATGTCAAATGATTGCTTCAGTTGTTCCATTGGTGATTTTAACAGACTGATGACAACAAGAGTTTTCTTTTCACTGAATCAACCATGTCACTGGTGTATTTTCTGTTTCTTTTTCATTCACTTTGTCAGCATCTCTGCTGTATAATCTGTCAACTCTGACATGGGGGGGTCATTTTAATTCCTTTCTAGATTGACATATAGTGTTTGGTGCAGTTTTCAACTTGCAAACCTTTGCACTTGGATAACAAATTTGGCTGTGGAAAGCAATGGGTAGTAAGATGGAGTAGATTTGATGATTGACGGTCACCTTGCTGCACTGGCGAAATGGGCAGAATTCAGGAGAGGAGAGAGCAGTAATAAGTAGACACAACTGGAGCAATGAAAATAACCAATTAGAGGAGGGATATGTGTTATAATTCACAGTATTTGACCAGTCAACGTACTGTAATGTGTCCAGGTCCACCTTACTACTGCAGCTGATAGCCTTTTCCTTCAGTCAAATTTCTTCCAATTCAGACAAAGTACAATATTTCACTGGCTTACCTGATGCTGCTACTGTGCATTATTTTTCCAACATTATTAGTGCCTTTTGTGACATTTTGTATGTTGGTATGCTTGAGAACAACATCCCCTCCACAGCCAAGATCCAGACATTGCTGCCAGCCTGTTTTCATATGTTTCCTTATTGTAAGATTGTGCTCAATTGCATAGAAGTTGCAGTGTCCAAGACAGAGTGGCGAAATACACAGCCATTTATTTATACAGCAAGTACAAAGGACGGACCACACACAAAACTCTTAATAGGTGTGGCTCCGAATAGAATGATTACTTACGTTTGTCAGGAACTACGGTGGGAGTGCCTCAGACAAGGCAATTACAGCAGATTCTGGAGTCCTCAAACGTCTACAACTATGTGTCATGGTAATGGCAGAAAAGCGCTTCACAATTCGGGACATTTTGCCTGAAGGGGTTTTTGCTCAAGATCCCGCCTTTGCTTGTTATTGGACAGTTCACTCAAGAGGAAATGAAGAAAAACAAACTCATCTCCAGTGCTAGGATTCATGTGGAGCATGCCATCCAGAGGCTGAAATTGTTCAGCATCTTGGACAATATCCCATATCAATTCAGGAAAAAATATTAACAAGATACTGAACGAGTGTGTGTGTGTGTGTGTGTGTGCATGTGTCTTACTATACAAACACCAATGAAGTAACGCTGAATTAAAGTGCTGCTCCTCCTTATATCAAAACACATTGGTTGGAATATAATTTTGCATAAAGTGCAAAAACTACATGTCACAATAACAGAGGGTACATTTCTTAAAAACAATTAGCAGCTTCACAAAGCTCTTGTGAATTGAATAGTGAAAATGAATGCCGATAATGTGCAAACGTAAATAAAGTGTTGATTGACAACTCTGACACAATATTTGGTAGGAAACATCCATCCATTTTGGACACTGCTTATCCTCATTAGGGTCGCGGGTATGCTGGAGCCTATCTCAGCTAACTGTGCGCAGGAGGTGGGGTACACCCTGAACTGGTTGCCAGCCAATCACAGGACACATAAACAACCATGCACACTCACATTCATACATACGGACAATTTAGATTCAATTCACCTACCATGCATGTTTTTGGGATGTGAGAGGAAACCGGAGTACCTGGAGAAAACCCACGCAGGCGCAGGGATAACATGCAAACTCCACACAGGTGAGGCCGGATTTTGAACCTGGGTCCTCAGAACTGTGAGGTGGATGTGCTAACCAGTCGCCCACCGTGCCGCTAGTAGGAAACAATCTTTGTAAAATGATTCCAGAGTGTCAATGTTTAGCACTGGTACGATGATGAGGTCAGCAAGGGTCCATAATATTAGGAGGTGTAAGTGCTGGCTCTGGTCAGGTGTAGGTTACCCTGGATCTGATGCGACTAGTGATGAGTTTGTTTGGGTGTCAGGGAACCAGTCACTGCATTCAACTACAGAAAGAAGTCCCTTCTGTCTGCTGCCTGGCGGACTGTCATGGCTGACTAGGGACATTTCACCTCAAGGTGGATGTTATGAAAAGCATGACCATTTATCACCATATCACCAAAAAATGGTCAAGTGGATGGCAGTGTTCACACTAACTATTAAAGTATATATTTAT
Source organism: Phycodurus eques (assembly GCF_024500275.1). Classification (NCBI taxonomy): domain Eukaryota; kingdom Metazoa; phylum Chordata; class Actinopteri; order Syngnathiformes; family Syngnathidae; genus Phycodurus; species Phycodurus eques. Next base: position 37,093,578 of record NC_084525.1, read on the forward strand.
ACATTGGTGAACGATATAGTATAGTTATCTTGATAGTTATCGTGCCTGGTGTAAATGGCACTAAATTTTTTTTTTCTTTAAATTAAATATTGAACAATTTGAGGCTAGGGTGAGTTATTGGTTCATAATTTCTGTTTCAGTCTATGTTTGATTACCTGCCTACTATACTCTATATTGATAAAATATAACTACCTCAATGATGCACTCATCTGGGGACAGTTAATTCTTTGAGACAATGACACCTTGAGTTGAAATCATTATTAAGTCATAACTTACTTTAGAACCTTCTTTGAGGTTGTACAGGCCAAGCAGGGTTTTAAATAAGGAAGGTGGGTACGACTTGGACATGACTGTTGCCAAGACCAAACCAAAGTTGCTGGCTGTGATCCGTTTCCTGCGATAAGCCATCATGTTGTACCCAAAAGATACAGGTCACCTAGACAAGCATCCTATGTCTATGATGTATTCTAAACATCAGAATCAGAATCATCTTTATTTGCCAAGTATGTCCAAAACACACAAGGAATTTGTCTCCGGTAGTTGGAGCCGCTCTAGTACAACAAACAGTCAATTTACAGAACACTTTGGGGACATAAAGACATTGACAAAAAACAATTGTGCAAAAAGATGCAGAGTCCTCTAGCACTTAGAGCAGTTCGAACGACTAATATTGCAATAGTCCGGTGCAATGACCATTGTGCAAAGGGCGCTGAGACTTCAAGGAGTGTATGCGGTTTAAAGTGACAAGTAGTGCGATCATCTGGGACAATGTCGGTTGTGCAAATGTTACAGATACTCCTCAATCAGTGTGCAAATGGAGCAGATGCTACTCTGGCATGAGTGGCCAGTATATGCAAATAGTGCAGCATGGCGAGACAACTACAGTGAGTGCACAAGTAATAAATAATTGGCCCCACAGAAATGTGACAACGAACTCAAGTCAAAAAATTGCCAGCTTGTTGTAATGGAATTATAGGTTAGGTGTTTAAGAAGTTGATCGCAAGAGGGAAGAAGCTGTTGGAATGTCTACTAGTTATAGTTAGCGTTGATCGGTAGCGCCTACCTGAGGGAAGGAGCTGGAAGAGCTGGTGACCGGGGTGCAGACGGTCCGAGAGGATTTTGCACGCCCTTGTCTTAGTTCTGGCAGCGTGCAAGTCCTCAATGGTGGGTAGGGGGTTACCGACAATCCTTTCAGCAGTTTTGATTGTCCGTTGCAGTCGGAGCTTGTCCTTTTTTGTAGCAGCACCAAACCAGACTGTGATGGAAGAACACAGGACCGATTCGATGACCGCTGTGTAGAACTGTCTCAGCAGCTCCGGTGGCAGGCCGTGCTTTCTCAGAAGCCGCAGGAAGTACATCCTCTGCTGGGCCTTTTTGAGGACGGAGTTGATGTTGTTCGCCCACTTCAGGTCCTGAGAGATTGTAATTCCCAGGAACTTGAAGGTCTCGACGGTTGACACAAGGCAGCTGGACAACGTGAGGGGCAGCTGTGGCGAAGGATGCCTCCTGAAGTCCACGATCATCTCTACCGTCTTGAGCGTGTTCAGCTCCAGGTTGTGTCGCCCGCACCACAGCTCCAGCCGCTCCGCTTCCTGTCGATATGCAGACTCGTCACCGTCCTTGATGAGGCCGATGACAGTGGTGTCATCTGCAAACTTCAGGAGCTTGACAGTCGGGTTCGCTGAGGTGCAGTCGTTCGTGTAGAGAGAGAAGAGCAGCGGAGAGAGGACACAACCTTGGGGCGCCCCAGTGCTGATGCTGCGTGTGGATGAGGTTGCCTCCCCCAGCTTGACCTGCTGTGTCCTGCCCGTCAGAAAGCTGTAAATCCACTGGCAGATGGCAGGTGAGACGCTGAGCTGGAGAAGCTTGGTTGAAAGGAGTTCAGGGATGATGGTGTTGAACGCTGAGCTGAAGTCCACGAACAGGATCCTCGCGTAGGTCCCTGCACTGTCGAGGTGTTCTAGGATGAAGTGCAGTCCCATGTTGACTGCATCATCCGCAGACCTGTTCGCTTGGTAGGCAAACTGCAGGGGGTCCAGCAGGGGACCTGTGACACTCTTGAGGTGGTCCAGCACGAGACGTTCAAAGGACTTCATGACCACAGATGTCAAAGCGACAGGCCTGTAGTCATTCAGACTAGAGATTGCAGGTTTCTTGGGGACTGGAATGATGGTGGAGCGTTTGAAGCAGGATGGAACTTCGCACATTTCCAAAGATCTGTTAAAGATCTGAGTGAAGACTGGAGCGAGCTGGTCCGCGCAGACTTTGAGGCAGGATGGGGACACATGGTCCGGTCCTGTTGCTTTGTTAATCTTCTGTTGTTTGAAGATGCGTCTCACATCCTGTTCATGGATGGTTAACGCAGAAGTCAGAGGTGTGGTTGTGGTCGCGGGTGCGGCCGGGTTGGTGTGTGGAGTGAAACTGTCCTTTTCAAATCTGCAATAGAAGGTATTCAAGTCGTTGGCTAGTGTGCTATTGTTCTCAGCTTGGGGGGATCGTCGCTTGTAATTAGTCAGCGATTGGAATGCACGCCAGACTGATTTCGAGTCGTTCGCGCTAAACTGTTTTTCCAACTTTGCTGCATAGATCCTCTTTGCAATGTTAATTTCTTTAGTAAGCTGGTTTCTAGCTCGATTATACAGGGCCCTGTCCCCGCTCTGATATGCATCTTCCTTAGCTTGGCGAAGCTGCTTAAGTTTAGCAGTGAACCACGGATTGTTGTTGTTGAATGTCCGAAATGATTTTGTTGGTACACAAACCTCTTCACAGAAACTGATATAGGATGTGACAGTGTCCGTATATTCATCCAGGCTGCCAGCTGAATTTTCAAAGACACTCCAGTCTGTGCAGTCTAAACAGCTTTGAACAGCTTTGATTATTAGGTGCTTATAACAGTATTCTTATCATAAATGTTCAATGCCTTACCATTGATCATGGTACTTTATTAATATAGACCAGTAGTTTTCAACCTTTTTCTTATCTAGGTCCATTATCTATTCAGCATTTGAGCCACAGACCACCATTTGATGAGAGTTTGCCTCTCAGACCCAAACCTTTGATGATTTTGTTGTCGTTGGCTAAGATTTGTCCACAATTCCATACTGTATTTATGTGTTAGGAGAGATGACACACAAACATTGATCAAAATAACAGTTATTCTACAGTCTTAAATTGAGTAAAGCAGATGTTTAACTATTTTAATTCTTGAGAGAGTCCATTTGGTTTCATTTTACACTCTCAAGAGTTACGGACCTATAATGGTCTATTTGACTACCAATTCTCCATCATTTAACTGTGGACCACGTGGTTGAAAAAGACTGATATAGAACTAAATTCAAAATATTACAATAATAGACATATTTTCCTGATCCTCCAGTTTCTTTACAGAGGTTCAAGAAATTGTGGGGAGTTTAGTATTGTATTGTTATCTGTTACCATAAATCCTTCTTTGCTTGAAGAAACTCTCTCTCAATCTGCTGCTCTTCTCATTTGTGACAGTTAGCAATGACAACACATAAGGAGCTAAAATGGGCTGGTCACCAATCCATCCTATGTCTTGACAGGGAGTCTCTATCTTTAAAGTTAAGCAGCATAGAATGGCAGGGAATTACATACTGCACATTTGTGTTGAGCTAGATTGTCTCTGTAGATCTCGAGAAAGCCTATGACAGATTACCCAGAGAGGAACTGTGGCACTGCATGCGGAAGTCTGGATTGTCAGAGAAGTATGTTAGAATAGTACAGGACATGTATGAGGGCAGCAGAACACTGGTGAAGTGTGCTCTAGGTGTGACAGAGGAGTTTAAGGTGGAGGTGGGACTGCATCAGGGATTAGCCCTGAGCCCCTTCCTGTTTGCGGTGGTGATGAGGTTAGACTTGGAGTCCCCGTGGACCATGATGTTTGCAGATGACATTGTGATCTGCAGTGAAAGGAGGGAGTAGGTGGAGGAACTAGAAAGGAGCGGAATGAAGATTAGCCGAAGTATGACAGAATATATGGGCATAAATGAGAGAGGTGGAGGGGGATGAGTGAGGCTACAGGGAGAAGAGATAGTGAGGGTGGAGGACTTTAAATACTTGGGGTCAACAGTCTAGAGCAATGGTGAGTGTGGTAAGGAAGTGAAGAAACGAGTCCAAGCAGGTTGGAACGGGTGGCGGAAGGTGTCAGGTGTGTTATGTGACAGAAGAGTCTCTGCTAGGATGAAGGGCAACGTTTATAAGACAGTGGTGAGGTCATATTTTACCAAACCAACCTTTTCTAGTATTCGGGATGTAATATTGTCTCTTTGGTGCTTCAGTAAATATGTGAAATATGAATTAATTTGAATTTATTAAATATTTATATAAACAGAGGGGATTCCCGGGCGGGCTTGAGCAGGCTGACGTGAAAAGTAGGGTGGACCCGCATCGACCTTGGGAGCCTAAGCTTCACGGTGACACGGTTGATGATCTTTGTGATGGGGAAGGGCCCAACGAACCTGGGAGCGAGCTTCCTGGACTCCACCCGGAGTGGAATATGTTTGGTAAAGAGCCAAACTCGCTGACCCACTTTGTAGTTCAGGGCCGGTGTCCTCCGACGGACAGCAGCGGCTTTGTAGGACCGTCCCTGGCGCAGCAGCATCTGGCGGGCTCGCTCCCAGGTCCTCCTGCAGCGTCTCACCAAGGTCAATGCCGCTGGAACTGTGGGCTCTGGGGCTGTGGCAGGAAATAGAGATGGTTGGTAACCATGCACAACGTGAAAAGGCGATAGACCAGTGGATGCAGAGGGGAGGGAATTGTGAGAGGATTAGCCCCAAACCAGTTTCTGAGACCAGGATCGCGGCTCCTGTGAAGTGAGACATCGGAGCCTAGTCTCCAGGTCCTGGTTCAGCCTCTCGGTTTGTCCATTGATTTCAGGGTGAAACCCAGATGACAGACTGACTGTAGCATCTATGAGATTGCAAAAAGATTCCAAAATTACGAAATGAATTGGGGACCCCTATCGGATACCACATTATTGGGGAAACCATGGAACTTGAATACTTGGTGTATCATTAACTCGTCAGTGTCTTTAGCTGAGGGGAGTTTCGGGAGTGCAATGAAGTGTGCCATTTTGGAGAACCTGTCCACGACTGTGAGAATGGTGGTATTTCCTTTCGAGGCCGGTAATTCCGTCACAAAGTCTACGGAGATGTCTGACCAAGGACGTTGTGGTATTGGCAGGGGTCGCAACTCCCTAGAAAGATGTTTACGAGAGGACTTGTTAGCAGCACATACCTGGCAAGCATTGACATAATTGGTAACATCCCTTCTAACATTGGGCCACCAAAAGCGCTGTTCGACCACAGATTGAGTCTTGGCAAAGCCTGGGTGACTACAGTCCAGTTAGTGTGAGCCCAGTGGATGATTCTTCCCTTTAAGGTCGGAACCACATAAAGCCTGTTTTCAGGTCAATTTTCAGGGCTAAGATTGTTCTTCAGAGCCTCCTTTACCACAGTCTCAATGTCCCAAACAGCAGAAACAAAACATGACTTGGGTGAAATGGTTTTAGGGTCGGACAAAGAATTCTCTGCGCAGAAAATGCGCGATAAAGCATCTGGCTTACCATTTTTAGAACCAGGTCGGTAGGATAACGTGAAATTGAATCTAGTGAAAAGCCTCAGTGCCTCACATTTAATCTCTTACCACGCTTAAGATATTCCAGGTTCTTGTGATCTGTCCATACTAAAAACGGAGCATGTGCCCCCTCTAGCCAGTGCCTCCACTCCACCAAAGCCACCTTGACTGCCAGCGGTTCACGGTCACCAATGTCATAATTTCTCTCGGCTGGGGTCAGTTTTTGGGAGAAATAAGCACAGAGATGTAATTTACCATCCTTGAGACATTGCTGGGAGAGCACTGGTCCTATACCGGCATCACACGCATCAACTTCTACCACAAACTGCTGTTTAAGATCTGGAAAAGTGAGGATGGGAGCGGAGGTAAAGCTCGAGTTAAGTTTCTGAAAAGCTGCCTGACAAAGCGGCTTCCATACGAAATGTCTGTGTGGCGAGGTAAGATCATGCAAAGGCAAGGCGATAGAACTGAAATTTCTAATGGACTTGCTGTAGAAATTTGCAAACCCTAAGAACTTTTGTATGTTTTTGCGTGATGTTGGAGTGGGCCAATTAGTCACGGCATCAACTTTGCAAGGGTCCATTTTGATTTCACCTGGAGCCAGCACAAACCCCAGAAAGGAAACGTACGCCTTGTGGAACTCACATTTCTCAGCCTTGACATATGGTTCATTCTGCAGTAACTGCTGCAACAGAGCGGACATGAATGATGTGAGTCTCCTCATCTGCGGAGAATATCAAAATATCGTCCAAATATACAAAAACGTACACATTCAACATGTCACGCAGGACATTATTGACAAAGTTATGGAACATGGAGCGTTAGTTAGTCCAAAAGGCATCACCAAATACTCGTAATGTCCCGTTGGTGTGTTGAATGCTGTTTTCCATTCATCCCCCTCCCTTATCCTGACTAAATTATATGCATTTCTTAGATCTAGTTTGGTGAAAACCTTGGTTCCCTCTTGAGTTCCTTTGAGTTCCCTCCAGGAACTCAAAGGCGGTGGAGATGAGCGGAAGAGGGTACCTGTTTTTCACAGTTATGTCGTTGAGACCCCGGTAATCGATACAGGGTCGCAGAGTCTTGTCCTTCTTGTCCACAAAGAAAAATCCGGCTCTCGCAGGGGATGAAGATGGACAAATAATCCCGGCTGCCAGTGATTCATCCACATACTCCTTCATAGCCTTGTGTTCCGGCCCTGAAAGAGAGAATAACCTCCCTCGTGGAGGTGTGGTTCCAGGCAGCAAGTCAACTGCACAGTCATAAGGTCTGTGGGGCGGAAGGGATTTGGCCTTGGACTCGGAAAAAAACGTCTTTAATGTCCCGGTAACAGGTGGGCACTTGAGATAAATCAGGATCCCCAGATGGGGTCTGTGGATTGTCACTTGAAACATAGCCCTGAACATCACATGGAGGCTTGAAACAGTTTTGGGCGCAATTGCTGCCCCATGGCATAACCTGCCGAGAGAACCAGTCAATGTGGGGATTATGTAATTTCAACCATGGGTTCCCTAAAGTAAGGTATTGATTAATGGCGTCAAAAACATGAAAACTAATGCATTCCGAGTGAGAATCAGGAAATGTCAATGTGAGTGTTTGGGTGCGGTGAATGATCTTTCCCCTAAAACTGCCGTCTGCAGCATAGGTGTTGCAGTGGCGTTTTATTTGAAAGGTTCTAAGGTCCATCCGTCTAACGAGGAGGGAGCTGAGTAAGTTTGCGTCAGAACCAGAGTCAATTAATACAGGTGTATGAATTTCTTGATCAGGAGAATATAGTGTCACTTTAGGAAGAACCCGGGGAGGGTCTTCCTTAATGCGATCCAAAAGCCTCTTGTCGATTTTTACGGCGAGAGCGATGAGAGTGTCCAAGTCGGTCGGCAGGTCTAGCGGGACCAAATGATCCTTGACGGTGGGAGATAGTCCTTGACAAAATGCATCGAGCAGTGCCCTATTATTCCACTGACTCTCAGCTGCTAGAATGCGCAACTCAATCGCGTAATCTGACACCGTGCGCTTGCCTTGTTGTAAAGTGACAAAGGAGCGAGCTGCCTCACGATCTGATGTGGAAAATTGAAAAATTTGCTCCAGTCTTGACGAAAAAAGCCCACGAATGACACGCGGCGGAATTGCAGCTCCATTCAGCAGTAGCCCACACCTCCGCACGACCAGTCAGGTGGGAAATGACAAAAGCGATTTTTGCCCACTCGGTGGGGAAGACAGCAGCCTGCAGCTCAAAGTGGAGTTCGCACTGAGTGACGAATGGCTTAATATTCCCAGAATCTTCAGAGAACCTCTCCGGTAGAGAGAGCTGTGGGCAGACATCGGCGGAGGTGGCAGGTGGCTGCATCCAAAAACGTGAGGCAAAAAGGCAGGATCGATAATCGGAACAGGGTCTAGTCTTACTGTGAGTATGTGACGTGGAAACAAGGAATGCTGGAACGCGACGACATTTTACAACGAACTGGCGACCCGAAAGAATGAGACACGAGGTTAAATGCATTGGTTAATTAGGGTAAATGAGGCACATGTGGGTAAGATGCTCTCGGGAGGAGGTGTGTACGAAGACAGGGGGAAGACAACAACCAGAACACACACCCATGACAACATCTCCTTTTCTTTTAACAACATTCAATAAACGTTTGGGAACTGAGGACACTAATTGTTGAAGCTTTGTTGATGCAATTATTCTTGTTTGATGTACAGCTTCAGCTGTTCAACAGTCCGGGGTTTCCGTTGTCGTATTTTAAGCTTCATAATGCGCCAGACATTTCCAATGGTAGACAGGTCTGGACTGCAGGCATGCCAGTCTAGTACCCGCACTCTTTTAACTACGAAGCCACGCTGTTGTAACACGTGCAGAATGTGGTTTGGCATTGTCTTGCTGAAATAAGCAGGGGCGTCAATGAAAAAGACGTTGCTTGGATGGCAGCATATGTGTCTCCAAAACCTGTATGTACCTTTCAGCATTAATGGTGCCTTCACAGATGTGTAAGTTACTCATGCCATTGGCACTAACACAACCCCATACCATCACAGATGCTGGCTTTTGAACTTTGCGTCCATAACAGTCCAGATGGTTATTTTCCTCTTTCGCCCAGAGGACACGACGTCCACAATTTCCAAAACCAATTTGAAATGTGGACTCGTCGGACCACAGAACACTTTTCCACTTTGCATCAGTCCATCTTAGATGATCGGGCCCAGAGACGCCGGCGGCATTTCTGGGTGTTGATAAATGGCTTTTGCTTTGCATAGTAGAGTTTCAAGTTGCACTTACTCATGTAGCGCCGAACTGTATTTACTGACATTGGTTTTCTGAAGTGTTCCTGAGCCCATGTTGTGATATCCTTAGCACATTGATGTCGGTTTTTGATGCAGTGCCGCCTGAGGGATCGAAGGTCACGGGCATTCAATGTTGGTTTTCGGCCTTGCCGCTTACATGCAGTGATTTCTCCATATTCTCTGAACCTTTTGATGATATTATGGACCATAGATAATGAAATCCCTAAATTCCTTGCAATTGTACCTTGAGGAACATTGTCCTTAAACTGTTCGACTATTTTCTCACACACTTGTTCACAAAGAGGTGAACCTCGCCCCATCTTTGCTTGTGAATGACTGAGCAGTTCAGGGAAGCTCCTTTTATACCCAATCATGGCACCCACCTGTTCCCAATTAGCCTGTTCACCTGTGGGATGTTCCAAACAGGTGTTTGATGAGCATTCCTCAACTTTCTCAGTCTTTTTTGCCACATGTCCCATCTTTTTTGGAACGTGTTGCAGCCATTCAATTCTAAGTTAATGGTTATTTGCTAAAAACAATAAAGATTATCAGTTTGAACATTAAATATCTTGTCTTTTTAGTGTATTCAATTAAATATAGGTTGAACATAATTTGCAAATCATTGTATTCTGTTTTTATTTGTTTAACACAATGTCCCAAGTTCATTGGAATTGGGGGTTGTAAATAGATTCACGGGTCCGGACATTGTTATTTACAATGATGAGTGGATGGAGCCTGGTGCCTCCTGGACCCGGAAGTGACTCCACCTAAAACATGACTTCAGACTTAACAACCGAATGATCACAATGTGCTAAAATGACCCAGGCGCAATGAAATGCAGAGTTGAAAGAAGGTGTCATAGGTGGGTAGGTGATATGGCACAACTCCTTCTCGTGAATGGCTGCATTTCATCCTTTAGATAATTACTCCAAATTTGCATTGCTGAATAGACCACGTCACACAAATTTTTGTTTTGTGGCATTTCAAAAATGCTTACATGCACACAAATGCTTACATGTTTGCACCGGCCATTTTGAAATCAACCATCACGACTTGTGTTCGCTTTGCTAAATCATATTGTTCTTGCTAAATTAATCTCTTTGCATATACAGTGGAACCTAGATAAAACGTAACCCGATATACTGATATCGGATAAAATGGACCGTCGGGACTGACCAATGTGACCAAAAATAGTTTCCATTTGTCACTTAAACTGCCGTTGGCAAAGTCTGTTAGTTCCAGAATAGGACGGTGTTGTTTACTGGCGCGGTGGCGCAATGCAGGCAGAGAATGGGACTGATGTATTTCCGGGTCGCTTATATACAGTGCAATATGACTAGGCGTGACTCCCGTGCCTACGTGGCGGCAATGTTGAATGTGGGGCATTGATTGACATGGCGGCGATGTCATGATGATTATATCTATTGTCTATTTTCTCATAGAGCGCAGCAACGAGAGAGAAAGCGGCATGACGGCAGTGTTATTGCTAAGGAATAAAAAACACAAGTCTCTGGAATCTGGAAAATGCTGTTTTTGGAACAGTACAAAATTTTTGCCAAGCCGTTCGCCTTTGGCAACAGATTTTGAACTAGGAAGCACACTAATTCCTCGCGGCCCATGAAAGCGACTCACCAATGATAAGTACTGTACGTGAACAATGCCAAGCACAATGGCGTGGTAAGATTGGATAAAATGTGAAACTTTCAAACATTTTCAAGCTTGTTTTGCACAGCAATGGGTGTTTTTAGGCCACGAAAAAACAAAAACTACAAAACAGTAATTTTGTACTGTACAGTAATATGGGTACTGATGGCCTCAAAAAAAACTGCTTCAATGTAACAGACAATCAGCTATATAGGGCCCCCCCCCATCTGTTTAATCAAGGTTCCACTGTACTGTACTCCTCTCAAAACATGCATAAAGAACTGCGCAGTCCTGGGTAGCCCAGTCAGTAGATCAGCTTCACACCTGGTTGTGCCCTTTTTGCTCCCACAAACGTTGAGTAATTCGGGCCCTAAGTGATTTGCCTCCCTCCTTACAAACTACGTTATGTGATCATCCCTCACGGCTCCCGATCGTCCCATTTCTGCAGGTACCTCACTCGGGATGAGGTGGCCCAGGCTTCGCTGAGCAAGGCCCAGCAGGAGGGAGGCAGCGTGCGGGTGGTTGCCAACGAGGACTTCTTCAGGAAGAGGAAGTCGACCTCATCACTCATGTCACTCACTTCAGACAGGTACGTTAAAAAGAGGAATTTCGCTGCTCAACATTTGTGTTGCTGTTAAATACCTACCGAGTAAGAAACCAAAATAAAAATGCTTGTATGCTTTTAGTTAGCAGTGTGTCTTGAACCTACAGTATAACCACAACTCCTTAAGGACTGAGCTACTGCTGCAAACCCACATCCAAAACGTCAGGGATGATATGTCTTCTATATACTGTATATTACAGCAAGTATCCAACTGATTTGGTATTATACATTATACAAGATGGTCGGGGGGCTGCCAGTGTGCCAGCAGTCATTTCTGCGTAATTTTTAACCTTTCATGAAATGTTGTTCAGTGTTAAAGCAAGAACTTGTAAAGATGAGCGTTCATCATCTGTCCATTAAGGTGATTCGTCTCATTGTGCCCCTTCCTCTTTGCAAATGAATGCATTTCCCTTCCCATTGCTGTCACCATGGAGACCTGCATCCGCCCTCTGTGCAAGGCACAAAGGCCTGCTGTGTGTGTTCATTCAGTACATTTAGACCATAATGCAATCTACTGGCAGATATTCAACACCCGAACCAGAAGCGAGCGGCCGCAGAGGCAACGTGCAAACACACAAACTAGACATCAATGTTTGTGCAAGATGTTACTCTGTGAAGTTGCCACTTAGTATTTTTGCTTAGTTTAACTGCTGGAGGAAGTACAATGGCAGAAAGCTCTGGATTGTGTGATTATGGCTGCAAGGCGTGACAGTGTAAAGAGGCCATGAGTTTAAGGCCTTGTCCTTTGGGGCAGACAACATCTACAGCTGTGCTTTGACTTAGGAGTGTAAGTTGCTCCGTGATCACGCTCGTAACTCAAATCACTCATATCAACTTTCCCAATTGAAATGAATGAAAATGCCATTAATCGGTTATGTTTTCCATTCATCCATCCATTTTCTGAGCCGGTTCTCCTCACTAGGGTCGCAAGCTTGCTGGAGCCTATCCCAGCTATCATCGGGCAGGAGGCGGAGTACTCCCTGAACTGGTTGCCAGCCAATCGCAGGGCACATACAAACAAACAACCATTCTCACTCACATTCACACCTACGAGCAATTTAGTCTTCAATCAACCTACCAAGCATGTTTTTGGGATGTGGGAGGAAACCGGAGTGTCCGGAGAAAACCCTCGCAGGCACAGGGAGAACATGCAAACTCCACACAGGCGGGGCCGGGGATTGAACCCCGGACCTCAGAACTGTGAGGCAGATGCTCTAACCAGTCGTCCACCTTGCCGCCGGTTATGTTTTCAATGTAGAAAAAATAGCACTCCATTGTAAAATATAAATATAAAACAATGAAAGAGAATGGAAAGACAAACTGTCCATCCATCCATTTTCTTTACCGCTTATCCTCACTAGGGTAGCGGGTGTGCTGGAGCCTATCCCTGCTATCTTATACCAAGAGGCGGGGTACCCCCTGAACTGGTTGCCAGCCAATCGCAGGGCATATAGAAACAAGCAATCATTCGCACTCACACAGACACCTACGGGCAATTCAGAGTCTTCAATCAACCTACTACGCATGTTTTGGGGATGTGGGAGGAAACCGAAGTACCGGGAGAAAACCCACGCAGGCACGGGGAGAACATGCAAACTCCACACAGGCAAGGCCAAGATTTGAACCCCGGTCCTCAGAGCTGTGAGGCAGACGTGCTAACCAGTCGGCTACCGTGCCGCCAGAAAGAAAAACAGGTTTTATCAATTTTATCTAAGCAGAAAACCACTCCCGCACAAGTAAATGTGTTGTATGCCTTTAAATGGCCTGACCTTCCTCAAGAGTACCTTGTAGTCCTCCTCGAGCTCTCATTCTCGCTTTCTCTCTCTCACTTGCCGCTACATAGCAAGCTATACGGTAGTGGGGACTGAGGAGGCGTACACTTGTCATCTTTTTATTTTTTATTTTTTTTAACTGCAATCACTTTTATGTTTAACTTTCTTGGAGCAATGCTGAGGGCTGATTTTACCCCCCCCTCCCACGACCACCCACAAAAAAAAAAGGAATAGACCTGAAATACGGGACGCATGCAAGACAGAGAACGCACAAGTGAGCATTCCGCATGGATTTCAGGGAGCGTAGTTTGTAAACAAAGGTAATATTTAAGGTCCCACCTGATTTGCCCCACCTTTTTCACCTCAATGGAGACGTGGCAAACCTGAAGCTCACTCGTTACTCAAGTAATTTCTCGCGAGTCAAGGCAAAAAATTGGTCAAGCGACAGCTTGTATCTCGAATCCAATCGTCTGTATGTCAATCAAAGCACCCATGAATCGAGGAACCACTGCACAGTACTAAATTTAATCTTAATTTTATCTTTAATCTTTAATCTCTCTTTAAGAAGAGATCTCTTAGTTTCTGTCAAGTTGTGCTGTTAATTAACATGCTAAGCGCTTCAGACCTTTTTCGGTGTAGATAGCTGCACCTTTTGGATCTGGTTGATCAATGCACCCAATGCAAGTGGCTTATAATGTTCAAAATTATTGTATCTGCACATTTTTGTGGTATACACCAAAACGTAAAGAATTCTGGCTTGCCACATGCCACACATCCACAAAGTTCCATGGGAATTAGTTGTACAGTTTTTGCCTAACAAACAGCAATTAAAACAATACTTCACAACCTTGTTCTTTGCAGAGGTAATCAACAAAACCATAAAACTATGAATATAGGTGACAGAAAAGATTGATGTCTTCATCCACTAGCTGGCTTTGTTTGATGGTAAACGTGGTTGTTTGCCGGAGCCGTGCTGCATTGTTTCCTGGCTCAAAGGCCCACTTGTATGTGCCCCCACCAAATAAACCCAACCATTCTCATTTTGCGCACAACATTAGAAGCTTATTTCTGTCCCGCTTTCATCCGTAGACATTTTTGGCACCACACGGTTCTCTTGGTACCAGTTTTTGGTATCTTCTCAGCATTCCTTTTTTTAGGGTTTTATTCAGTGAGGACATATCTCTCTGTACTGTCTGATTCTTTGTTACTGCATCGGTCTGTATGAAATTCAAAACATGAAACCATGGGGAAAAAAGGGAGTCCATCTGTCACTCTCCTACGTGGCTCATGCATCCTGCTGGGATGACGTGGCAAATGCCCAAACTAAAATGCCAATTTAGGAAAATGGAAAAATAAAGAAAATAAAAACGACTCTCGCAAATACATGCTAACAATTTGCACAGAAGGAAATAAAATACATTTCACGCTTGGCTCAAATTTAGAATAAAATAAGGTAACTATGAGAAAATCTATAAATTTAGATGAAATAGTGGGTTATTACAACCCCAATTCCAATGAAGTTGGGACATTGTGTTAATCATAAATAAAAACAGAATACAATGATTTGCAAATCATGTTCAACCTATATTTAATTGATTACACTACAAAGACAAGATATTTAATGTTCAAACTGATAAACCTTATTGTTTTTAGCAAATAATCATTAACTTAGAATTTTATGTCTGCAACACGTTCCAAAAAAGCTGGGACAGGTGGCAAAACAGAGTTGGTAAGGAATGCTCATCAAACACTTGTTTGGAACATCCCACAGGTGAACAGGCTAATTGGGAACAGGTGGGTGCCATGATTAGGTATAAAGGGAGCTTACCTGAATTGCTCAATAATTCACAAGCAAAGATGGGGTGAGGTTCATCTCTTTGTGAACACGTGTGTGAGAAAATAGTTGAACGGTTTAAGGACAATGTTCCTCAATGTACAATTGCAAGGAATTTAGGGATTTCATCATCTACGGTCCATAATATCATCAAAAGGTTCAGAGAATCTGGAGAAATCACTGCATGTAAGCTGGCTTGCCCCCCCAATTGCGGGTAGAGGGAGTCGGACCCACCCTTCCTCAATGGGCTGGTTCAGCAACTCCGTACACCAGTTGAGCAACATGCATGTGATATGGTGTTCATTCACTAATAAGTTCGATAGACACACGATAGGCTTTAATTGTTTGTGCTAGGACCACTTATAGCAACACAGGTTATACTAACATATCAACCCACAGCTTCTTACAGATGTTTAGACACTAAAGAGAATCCCACCGCACCACTCCTCAGTGGCACTGCCTTGCTCATTTCCCACATCATTCCCCCCCCCCCCCCCACACACACACACAATAACATGATCTGACTGTTGTAACGTTACTTGTGCTCCAATATCTACACTAACTATTGCTCTGCTGTGGTTCGCACCTCTATTCCCCTTGTCCACTGTCCCTCTGTCTGCCTCCGAAAACCCTTTTCTGCATTTTGAAATAAACATCAGAATAATAAAAATAATAATAATAATAAAAATATGGTTTCATCTGTCCATAGAATATTCAGGGGCTCTATTAGCAGAGCAGGTTGTCCAGTGATCGAAGGGTTGCCGGTTCAAATCCGAGCTCCAACTGTCAGCATGTCGAAGTGTCCTTGGCCAAGACACTAAAGCCTAATTTTGCAGTAGGCCTGGTAGTGCTTTCCATGGCAGCATGAATGTGAGGCTTTGTAAAGCGCTTTGGGCACTGTGATGGTGTAGATGCTATATATATATATATGTGTTGCTATATGTGCTATATAAGTGCAGTCCATTTCCTAGTTACCATTTTATTTTGCCAGTCGTGCTGTGGAACATCCAGGTGCTCTTTAGCAAACTTCAAAGGCCAGTTGCTGTTTGGCCAGTTGCCAGTCTTCACCTGACACGCCAGGGTTCTTTTTTACCTCATTCAGTATTCTGCGCTGTCGTCTTTGCAGGACGGCCTGGCCTCTCCTCGGAAGAAAAGCTACAGTGCTGAACTTTCTCTATTTATAGACACTTTGTTTAACCATGGACTGATGAACATTAAGACTTTTAGAGATACTTCGATAACCGTTTCCAGGTTTAGAAAAGTGTTTATGTAAAGTCCTGACCTCAACCCGACTGAGATGCTGTGGCATGACCTCAAGAGAGCTACTCACACCAGACATCCCAGGAATCTTGCAGAACTGCAACAGTTTTGTAAAGAAGAAAAGTCCCATATTCTTCCTGATCGTTGTGTACATCTGATCTGCAACGATAGGAAACATTTGGTGGAGGTTGTTGCTACCAAAGGACGTTAAACCAGTTATTAAATCCAAGGGTTCACTTACTTTGTCCTCCCTGTCCTGTGAATGTTTACGTTATTTTCAATAATAATATGAAAACATGATTTTTTTGTGTGTGGTATTAGTTTAAGCAGACTCTGTTTGTTTAATAAACAAATAATATCCATCCATCCATTCTCTGAGCCCCTTATCCTCACAAGGGTCGCGGGAGGGCTGGAGCCTATCCCAGCTATCATCGGGCAGGAGGCGGGGTACACCCTGAACTGGTTGCCAGCCAATCGCAGGGCACATATAAACAAACAACCATCCGCACTCACAGTCACACCTACGGGCAATTTAGAGTTTTCAATCAACCTACCACGCATGTTTTTGGGATGTGGGAGGAAACCGGAGTGCCCGGAGAAAACCCACGCAGGCACGGGAAGTACATGCAAACTCCACACAGACGGGGCCGGGAATTGAACCCCGGACCTCAGAACTGTGAGGCAGACGCTGTAACGAGTCATACACCGTGCCGCCACAAATAATATATAAATAATGAATAATATTCATCACATATCAGTGGTGTCTTCAATATAATATACTGCAGCTGTAACTATTTCAGTACTCTTCAGCCTTTCTAACAAATTTGGATATCTCCAGTATTAATAAGAATGATTTGTGCTTTTATCCTACTAAAATGTCAACAGCCTTATGAATCTGATGAAGTACTAACATGTCAATCTGAGTAAAGCCCTGTGACATCATTCATCATCAATATCAACAAATTATTTTCAACAAAACTATTTACTCTAAGTAATTTTTGCTATGACAACAAGTGATTGTTTCTTATGTTGTAGCACAGCACCCCGTCATCTACTTTATAAAATCAACTATTCTATCCAAAATAAAAAACAGTGGTCATTGATGGTGTAGGCTCCAGCGCCCTGCGACCCTGAACAGGATAAGCGGTACTGTGTGTGGATGGATGGATGGATGGATGGCTAAAAGCCAGTGTTTGTGGTTGTTTTTGACCAAGCATTCATACGCTGTATTTGCCCTCATATGTATCTTGCAGCTCAGGGAAGGTTGTTGTCGAGCATCCAACACCAGGCTTCCTGCAGGCGGTGGACTGCCAGGGTGTCCCTTTGTGTCTGTCCTGCCAGAAGGCCTGCTTGACCACTGGCGGGGCCTGGGACACCCGATTCTGCTGCTACAAGTACGTTTAGGGGAAAAAAGGCAGTGGTAGAGGCTGCTAAAATTCTTACATGAAGTTTAATATCAAATAATAGATTTATATTTTTTTCCCCCAGCCATCCATTTCCTATAGCACTTCATTCCGGTCACAGGTGGGCTGCAGCCTATCCCAGCTGACTTTGGGCGACAGGCTGGGTATACTCTGGACTGGTTGCCAGCCAATCATAGGGACATAAAGACAATCAAGCATTCACAATCATGTTGACACCGACTGTATGGACAATTTCGAGTCGTCAATTAACTTAACATGCTCGATTGTGAAATGTGGGAGATAGCCGGAATAAGTGGAGAACACTCTCACAAGCATGAGAACATGCAAACTCCACACAGGAAGGCTATAGCCGAGATAAGAACCTAGAACCTCAGAACTCCTAGGCAGACATGCTAACCTCTTTAAAGAACCAAGACCTTTTGAAAATTGGACAATTATATACTTTGTGAAGTAGTTTGGAGAAGGTCTTTTTCTGATCCAGTACAAGTGCCCCGTAATAAAAAGCAAGGTCTGTAAAGGCTTGCATGGTAACTTGGGAGATGATTCTCCATTTTCATTTTCTGTAGATGAAGCCAGGTGTCCCAATTATTTTGTCTATATATTGTTTTATTGAATTGAAGCTGGTGTTTATCGAAGATATTCTGTCACTCCATGTGTCACGCTATGCAGACAAGTCCATCTTCTCCGCCCCCGTAGGTGCCAGGAGGAGTTCCAGTTGCGCTCCAGTCAGACGTACATGCGCTCGCGAGTGCTAGAGGCGGAGCGGGGCATCTGTCAGCAGTGCGGCCTCCATGCCCACGACATATTTGTTAAGGTCCGCGATGCACCGCCATCTCAGCGCAAGGAGATGCTGGAGAACACTTGGCTCGCCCAGCTGTCACTCAAACAGGTTGGACAAAAGCACAAAACTATAAATACCGTGCACGCACACACACACACACAGACACACAGACAGATCTTCACTAGATGGGGCCAGCTCCCAGTAAATTGATTGCTGGGCCCATTGATTTTCCTTCCTGTGCCAGGCCATGACCAGTAAGCCTGTTTGATTTGGCTTGGCTGTTATCCTGCAGCCCCTGCAACCTCCTCATTGCCTGCTTCTTTTGACACACACACACACACACATATATCCCCCGACCTTCTTCCCAGTGCCGGCGGCAGCAGCATCAGTGCCAAACGATGCTGTGAGGTTTAGAGGATACAAACTCAGCCACATGATAAAATGGCGTAGTGGTGGAAAAGCCTTAAGATTAGTACCTCATTCTTCAGTTCATTCTGGGGGTTCTTTTGTATTGTGTGTGTTTCCTGCTGCACATCGCTGTGGTTTGCCATGTGAGCATTTCAAATCTATTTTAGTTTGTGTGAGATCAGGCATGTGTGCGTGTATGATGTGAACTCTGCCCCTGTGTTCTGGCCTGCTCTTTATATCTTTTGGGATCAATTCCACCTCACTGCCTTAATGTCAGCAAAGAAGCACTCAAATTGGGCAAATTGATTTTTGGTGTCCAAATCCTTGTAAGACTTCTCTTCCTTCATCTTTAGTTCTTAATTGATTTGTGTTCTTTGTCTCTTCAAATGTGGTCAATATGGTTGTTTTGTTGTGTTATCACACCACTTTACAGTGAATATGGTCAGGGGTGTCACTAGGTTTTATGGATAGGAGGGCTAAGCCCCCAGGAGATGCACAGGATTTGAGCAAATGTAGTGCGTGAGCACAAAATGCATATTTTGCTGAAGTTATTTTACTAAAACAGGCCTAATAATGCCACTGAATCAGGTTCTGGAAGCCTTCTAGCTTGGAGGCAAAGTGTGCTAGAAAGCAGCACCAGTGAGACATTACTTTCTGCCCTCTCGTGGTTCTTCTTTGAACTTCCAGTTTTTGTCTTCTTATTAGCCCGTTCCCCCTGAGCAGAAATTGCGTGCATTCGTTTTTTATCAGGATGAAATCATTGCCAAGTAAATAAAATCAGGCTTAAAGGTCCCCTTCCATCGAAATTCTAATTTTTCAAATGTTTTATGTATAATAACATTGGTCAAAATGAATCTGTGACATGGTTTAAGTTTGACATCTATGTGGTTTGTCGATTGAATGCTGCGTAAGGCTTGCAAAGCGACCAGATCAGTTTTTGATCTAGAAAGTTACTAACTATTCAAGTACCTGCCCATTTAGTGGTAGCTACACATCCATCCATCTACACACTTAGGAAAAATGGCTGTGTGCATTGTAAAATGCTCCTCATCAAACTCAGAGGAGTTGAGGAAAAATATAATTGTAATTTTAATTTTACATAATAATGCCAAAATTCCAAAGCATTTCCTAACCACAATTGTGCTGTGTTCGAACCCATTTTGTGGAGGACGACTTTGTAAACATAAGCTTTCACACACTGCTGGAACTGCATTTCCAGGTTTAGAGCCAGCGGCCGCCACCTAGTCATGCTAATAGAGTATATAAAAGCATAGTTTTGTTGTGTTTTACATCCATCCATTTTCTGAGCCGCTTCTCCTCACTAGGGTCGCGGGCGTGCTGGAGCCTATCCCAGCTGTCATCGGGCAGGAGGCGGGGTACACCCTGAACTGGTTGCCAGCCAATCGCAGGGCACATACAAATAAACAACCATTCACACTCACATTCACACCTACGGGCAATTTAGAGTTGTCAATTAACCAAACGTGCATGTTTTTGGGATGTGGGAGGAAACCGGACTGCCCAGACAAAACCCACTCAGGCACGGGGAGAACATGCAAACTCCACATAGGCGGGCAGGGAATTGAACCCCAGACCTCAGAACTGTGTGGCAGACGCTCTAACCAGTCGTCCACCGTGCCGCCCTGTGTTTTACAGCAATACTTAATTTTGTTTATATATTATAATGGAGCTGTGGCTGAAATAGCGATGCTTTTGCAGTCATTCTCACCAAAAAGGGCGCGGAGGGCACAGGTGAATTAGAGCTGGTGCTTAATATCCCCCTCACATATTTTTCCGCCCATGTCCTCTGTCAGAATTCGCTCCTTCCTTTATTGCTATTCTGTCTCTCAAGCTTTATGGTTTCATAAAACATGTTAAAGTACAATATAATGTATATGTGCAGCCTTAATAGGATCGCCGTTCAAGGGCGTCATGCGATGTTGCTATGAATGCTTAGCCGTAGGGCTGTAACGTTTCGATAATCACGGTTTTCATATGCACGATCCTATGTTGTCTTTGAAATGGCAGAACTGCACCACGATCCTTTCCACTCCCAGGCTGTGAGCCTCAATTCCACATACAGCCATATGCGCTCACATTAAGTGCTACCAAACTTACATTAATTCATTTCCCGTACTGCTTATCGTCACTTGGGTCGCGGGCGTGCTAGAGCCTATCCCAGCTAACTCTGGGTGAGAGTTGCGGTACACCCTGAAGTGGTCGCCAGCCAATCGCAGGGCACAAATAAACAAACACCCATTCGCACTCAACATTCACACCTACGGGCAAGAGTCTTCCATTAACCTACCATGCATGTTTTTGGGATATGGGAGGAAACCGGACTACCCGGCGAAAACCCACGCAGGCACGGGAAGAACATGCAAACTCCACACAGGCAAGGCGGGATTTGAACCCGGGTCATCAGAACTGTGAGGCAGACGTGCTAACCAGTCGTACACTGTGCCGCCCGCTGACAAACTTCATATAATTAATATCAATATTATTATCCATCCATCCATCCATTTTCTGAGCACACTTTATCACAAAGAATTGACAAATAGCCAACACCGTCCTCCGAACATACACAGCTGAGCCAGAAATACCAGACCCGTCTCGAAATACTGGAAGCGGCTTGTTTATTCGTGACCACAAACAATGCGAAAAACATTGCTAAATGTTGTGGAAGTGGCAGAGGTGGGACCAAGTAATTGCTTTGCAAGTCACAAGTCAGTCTCAAGTCTTTGCCCTCAAGTCCCGAGTCAAGTCCCAATTCAAGACATGCAAGCCCCGAGTCAGGTCCTACACTTTGAGTTTCAAGTTCTTTTGAGTCATTTCACCAACAAAATAAAAATATATTTTTATATATGTAATATTTATATTGAATTAATGTGTACATATTAATTCACTATATTTTATTTAATATATTTTAAAATTCATACTTATTTATCAAAACAAATTTGATAAACAAGTACATTGAACCTTTATAAGAAACTAGGGGGCTGATCAACATTTTTGCACCTTCAAAGCCAATCATGAAAGGGGGGGCTTAGTTTATTGCCCCTCCAAAACCGATCGATAGTACCATCCATCCATCCATTTCCTTCACCGCTTATCCTCACTAGGTTGACGGGCGTGCTGGAGGCTATCCCAGCTATGTTCGGGCGAGAGGCGAGGTAGACCCTAAACTGGTCGCCAGCCAATTGCAGGGCACACGAAACAAACAACCATTCACACTCACATTCACACCTACGGGCAATTTGGAGTCTCCATCAACCTACCACGCATATTTTTTGGATGTGGGAGGAAACCGGAGTGTCCAAAGAAAACCCACCCAGGCACAGGGAGAACATGGAAACTCCACACAGGTGGGGCCGGGATTTGAACCCCGGTCCTCGGAACTGTGAGGCGGATATGCTAACCAGTTAGCCGGCGATCGACATTTTCAGTTATTCTATGAATAAATGCAATTAGTAATTGAGTATTCTACTGACAATTCTATCAGAATAATCCAGTATAAGGATTAAATATATTTTTGCTTTGTTAAAGAGCAGTTATGAATACACAAGAGAAAATGAGACCGTTCACTTAATAATGAACGACCAATTGGTTTCCTCTTTTAGATAATCAACAGTATTTTCCTTAAATTCACGTTGTGCATATAGCAGGAAACTGCATTTTCTTGTCTACAAACATTTCTCGTGAGGCAATTTCAAAAACAAATCTAAATAGATTTAAGTTTAAACTTGGCATTTCTTGTGAGTTTTAAAATCATGAGGCATTAATATAAAAAAAGAGGAACACAAGTTTGTCTCGTTATAAAGGTACAATTTTATCAAACTGTAGTATCTCAGTCGGAACACTAGGAGGCACTACATAAAAATATTATGTCAAAAAGTGGTGAAGAAAAGGACACGAAGAAGAATGTAGATTCATGTCAAATAGATGATAGCTGTGTGCTGGTCGACTGGAAAATAAAGTGAATAAAAAAAGATATACAGTAAAAGACTGATTCTTGAGAACACTACACTGACTAAACCAGACTGTAATGTACAGGAAGCCCAGACAGCGCACGGCCAGCCCGCCGTGTAACTATTTGCATGATCGCTCACAAAGCCAGCTGCTAATGCTAAGGAAAACAAGGATAAGTGACGTCAAGCCGCGCGATTCCCACAATGCAATGTGGATTATTAACGCCCTAAATGTTATGTTAAATGTCGTTGTCGTTTCTGTGTATGTTAAAAGTGGTTATTGGAATATATACATTATTTAGCTGTCACCTTTATTATGTAGTACTGTTTTTTAGGAAACCATTACTTTAGGTAGTGTGTGAAAGAATGACCTGTTGGTCAATTCATCTACTAAAGTGTGCCCAACAGGGTGTTAACGGTTTAAAGATAGTGAGAATTAACTACACATCAGCAGTAATGGTGTGGGACACTTTCCATCCATCCATTTTCTACCGCTTATCCGGGTCGGGTTGCGGGGGCAGTAGCTTTAGCAGGGACGCCCAGACTTCCCTCTCCCCAGCCACTTCATCCAGCTCTTCCGGAGGGATCCCGAGGCGTTCCCAGGCCAGCCGAAGGACGTAGTCTCTCCAGCGTGTCCTGGGTCGTCCCCGGGGTCTCCTCCCGGTGGGACGTGCCCGGAACACCTCACCAGGGAGGCGTCCGGGAGACATCCGAATCAGATGCCCCAGCCACCTCATCTGGCTCCTCTCAATGCGGAGGAGCAGCGGCTCTACTCTGAGATCCTCCCGGATGACCGAGCTTCTCACCCTACCTACACCCTGCGGAGGAAACTCATTACGGCCGCTTGTATCCGGGATCTCGTTCTTTCGGTCACGACCCACAGCTCGTGACCATAGGTGAGGGTAGGAACGAAGATCGACCGGTAAATTGAGAGCTTCGCCTTTCGGCTTAGCTCCTTCTTTACCACAACGGACCGATACAAAGTCCGAGTCATTGCAGACGCTGCACCGATCCGTCTGTCGATCTCCCGTTCCATTCTTCCCTCACTCGTGAACAAGACCCCAAGATACTTGAACTCCTCCACTTGGGGCAGGATCTCATCCCCGACCTGGAGAGGGCATGCCACCCTTTTCCGACTGAGAACCATGGTCTCAGATTTGGAGGTGCTGATTCTCATCCCAGCCGCTTCACACTCGGCTGCGAACTGCTCCAGTGAGAGTTGGAGCTCACGGTTTGATGAAGCCAACAGAACCACAACATCAGCAAAAAGCAGAGATGCAATACTGAGGCCACCAAACCGGACCCCCTCTACGCCTTGGCTGCGCCCAGAAATTCTGTCCATAAAAGTTATGAACAGAATCGGCGACAAAGGGCAGCCTTGGCGGAGTCCAACCCTCACCGGGAACGAGTCCGACTTACTGCCGGATATGCGGACCAAACTCTGACTCCGGTCGTACAGGGACCGAACAGCCCGTATCAGGGGGTTCGGTACCCCATACTCCTGAAGCACCCTCCACAGGACTCCCCGAGGGACACGGTCGAACGCCTTCTCCAAGTCCACAAAACACATGTAGACTGGTTGGGCGAACTCCCATGCACCCTCGAGGACCCTGCTGAGGGTGTAGAGCTTGTCCACTGTTCCACGGCCAGGACGAAAACCACACTGCTCCTCCTGAATCTGAGATTCGACTTCCCGACGGACCCTCCTCTCCAGCACCCCTGAATAGACCTTACCAGGGAGGCTGAGCAGTGTGATCCCCCTGTAGTTGGAACACACCCTCCGGTCCCCCTTCTTAAAAAGGGGGACCACCACCCCAGTCTGCCAATCCAGAGGCACTGTCCCCGATGTCCACGCGATGTTGCAGAGGCGTGTCAACCAGGACAGCCCCACAACATCCAGAGCCTTTAGGAACTCCGGGCGAATCTCATCCACCCCCGGGGCCCTGCCACCGAGGAGCTTTTTAACTACCTCGGTGACCTCAAACCCAGAGATAGGAGAGCCCGCCTCAGAGAACCCACACTCTGCTTCCTCATGGGAAGGCGTGTCGGTGGAATTGAGGAGGTCTTCGAAGTATTCTCCCCACCGACTCACAACGTGCCGAGTCGAGGTCAGCAGCGCCCCATCCCCACTATACACAGTGTTGGTGGTGCACTGCTTTCCTCTCCTGAGACGTCGGATGGTGGACCAGAATTTCCTCGAAGCCATCCGGAAGTCTTTCTCCATGGCCTCACCGAACTCCTCCCATACCCGAGTTTTTGCTTCAGCGACCACCAGAGCTGCATTCCGCTTGGCCAGCCGGTACCCATCAGCTGCCTCAGGAGTCCCACAGGCCAAAAAGGCCCAATAGGACTCCTTCTTCAGCTTGACGGCATCCCTCACCGTTGGTGTCCACCAACGGGTTCGGGGATTGCCGCCACGACAGGCACCGACCACTTTACGGCCACAGCTCCGGTCGGCCGCCTCAGCAATGGAGGCGTGGAACATGGTCCACTCGGACACTATGTCCCCAGCCTCCCCCGGAACATGAGCAAAGTTCTGTCGGAGGTGGGAGTTGAAACTCCTTCTGACAGGGGATTCTGCCAGATGTTCCCAGCAGACCCTCACAATACGTTTGGGCCTGCCACGTCGGACCGACATCTTCCCCCACCATCGGAGCCAACTCACCACCAGGTGGTGATCAGTTGACAGCTCCGCCCCTCTCTTCACCCGAGTGTCCAAGACATGTGGCCGCAAGTCCGATGACACGACCACAAAGTCGATCATCGAACTGCGACCTAGGGTGTCCTGGTGCCAAGTGCACGTGTGGACACCCTTATGCTTGAACATGGTGTTCGTTATGGACAATCCATGACGAGCACAGAAGTCCAATAACAGAACACCGCTCGGGTTCTGATCGGGGGGGCCGTTCCTCCCAATCACGCCCTTCCAGGTCTCACTGTCATTGCCCACGTGAGCATTGAAGTCCCCCAAGAGAACAATGGAATCCACAGCGGGAGCGCTCTCCAGCACCCCCTCCAAGGACTCCAAAAAGGGTGGGTACTCTGAACTGCTGTTTGGTGCATAGGCACAAACAACAGTCAGGACCCGTCCCCCCACCCGAAGGCGGAGGGAGGCTACCCTCTCGTCCACCGGGGTGAACCCCAACGTACAGGCGCCGAGCCGGGGGGCAATAAGTATACCCACACCTGCTCGGCGCCTCTCACCGTGGGCAACTCCAGAGTGGAAGAGAGTCCAACCCCTCTCGAGAGGACTGGTACCAGAGCCCAAGCTGTGTGTGGAGGCGAGTCCGACTATATCTAGTCGGAACTTCTCGACCTCACACACCAGCTCGGGCTCCTTCCCTGCCAGAGAGGTGACATTCCACGTCCCTAGAGCCAGCTTCTGTAGCCGGGGATCGGATCGCCAAGGTCCCCGCCTTCGGCCACCGCCCAACTCACACTGCACCCGACCCCTATGGCCCCTCCCACAGGTGGTGAGCCCATGGGAAGGGGGACCCACGTTACCCTTTCGGGCTGTGCCCGGCCGGGCCCCATGGGTGCAGGCCCGGCCACCAGGTGCTCGCCTTCGAGCCCCACCACCAGGCCTGGCTCCAGTGGGGGGCCCCGGTGACCCGCGTCCGGGCAAGGGAAAACGAAGTCCATTGTTTGTCGTCATCATTAGGGGTCTTTGAGCCGTGCTTTGTCTGGTCCCTCACCTAGGACCTGTTTGTCATGGGTGACCCTGCCAGGGGCATAAAGCCCCAGACAACTTAGCTCCTAGGATCACTGGGACACACAAACCCCTCCACCACGACAAGGTGACTGCTCAAGGAGGGGTGGGACACTTTGACCAAATATATTATCATTAAGACCTTCAGCATTATCTTGTCACTTATTATAGTTTCCTGTAGTAAAACAATAAGTTGCACATTTTGCTATAGAAAGACAAACCTCTGAAGTGTTGGTTACTCAGTGCTTTGGTAAAGATTGCAAGCCTTTTCAAGTCAGTGGGTTCAAGTCCAAGTGAAGTCACGAGTCGTTGCTGTTGCAGTCCAAGTTGAGTTACAAGTCTTTTAACATATCGTCAAGTCAAGACTAAAGTCATCATATTCATTACTCGAGTCGAAGTTATGTGACTTGAGTCCACACCTCTGGGGAGTGGTGCTTCATGCACACTGTTAACTTGGCTGCGCAGAGAGCGCTGGGTGTGCAGCAGGTGTGGCGACTCCTGGGCAGAGTGAGATAGTTTTTGTTTTTACTTTATGTTATTATTTAATTTCTGCTTTATAGCACAGATGAGAAGTCTGTCACCTCAATGTTTACATTGCCGCAGTTTATGGCACTAACTTTTTTTTGTTACAATCATGTATAATTAAGTAAATAAATAGTCCAGTTTTTGCTATCATACATTTTCTTTTTTTTTTTTTTTAACCCGCATTGTTCGATAGTGCCTACCTGAGGGGTGGAGCTGGAAGAGGTGGTGACCAGGATGTGGAGGGTCCAAGAGGATTTTTCATGCTCTTGTCTTAATTCTGGCAGCGTGCAAGTCCTCAATGGTGGGTAGGGGGGGTACCGACCATTTTTCTGGCAGTCCTTATTTTCCGTTGCAATTGGAGTTTGTCCCTTTTTGTGTCAGCACCAAACCAGACTGCGATGGATGAACACAATGACTGATTCAATGACTGCTGTGTAGAACTGCCTCAACAACTCCTGTGGCAGGCCGTGCTTCCTCAGAAGCAGCAGGAAGTACATCCTCTGCTGGGCCTTTTTGAGAATGGAGTTGACGTTGGTCTCCCACTTCAGGTCCTGAGAGAGTGTAATTCCCAGGAACTTGAAGGTCTCGACAGTTGACACAGGGCAGTTGGAGAGCCTGAGGGGCAGCTGTGGTGAAGGATGCCTCCTGAAGTCCACGATCATCTCTACAGTCTTGAACGTGTTCAGCTCCATGTTGTGTT
The DNA here is from genome assembly GCF_024500275.1 of Phycodurus eques. Classification (NCBI taxonomy): domain Eukaryota; kingdom Metazoa; phylum Chordata; class Actinopteri; order Syngnathiformes; family Syngnathidae; genus Phycodurus; species Phycodurus eques. The sequence continues at coordinate 37,121,084 of NC_084525.1, forward strand.
GGCAGCACCAAAGCTCCAGCCGCTCCACTTCCTGTTGATACGCAGACCCGTCACCGTCTTTGATGAGGCCGATGACTTTGGTGTCGTCTGCAAACATCAGGAGTTTGAGAGCCGGTGCGTTGAGGTGCAGTCATTCGTGTAGAGAAAGAAGAGCAGCAGAGAGAGGACATATCCTTGGGGCGCCACTTATGGTGCGTGTGGATGAGGTGGTGTCCCCTAGACTCACCTGCTGTGTCCGGTCCATCGGGAAGCTGTAAATCAATTGGCAGATGGCAGGCGAGACGCTGAGCTGGAGAAGCTTGGAGGAGAGGAGTTCGGGGATGATGGTGTTGAACGCAGAGCTGAAGTCCACGAACAGGATCCTCGCGTAGGTCCCCGCGCCGTGGAGGTGTTCTAGGATGAAGTGCAGTCCCATGTTGACTGCATCATCAACAGATCTGTTTGCTCGGTCGGCAAACTGCAGGGGGGCCAGCACGGGTCCTATGATGCTGTTGAGGTGTTCTAGCATGATGCGTTCAAATGACTTCAGGAACACAGATGTCAGGGCGACAGGCCTTTAGTCATTCAGACCCGAGATTGCAGGTTACTTGGGGACTGGGATGATGGTGGAGCTTTTGAAACAGGATGGTATTTCGCACAGTTCCAGAGATCTATTGAAGATCTGTGTGAAGACTGGAGTGAGCTAGTCCATGCAAATTTTGAGGCAGGACGGGACACAAGATCTGGGCCTGCCGCTTTGTTGATCTTTTGTAGTTTGAAGATGCGTCTCACATGATGTTCATGAATGGTCAACGCAGAAGTCAGAGGTGCCATGATGGTCAGTGGTACGGCTGGGTTGATGTGGGGTTTGAAAGTGTCTTTTTCAAATCCGCAGTAGAAGGTGTTCAAGTCATCAGCTTGATTGAGATATTGATTGATTGATCTTCTGTTCTCCGCTTGGGGGGTGGTCGTTTGTAGATGGTTAGCGATTTTAATCCTCACCAGTAACTGTTTTTTCAAGCTTTTCTGCATAATTTCTCTTTGCAATGTTAATTTATTTTGTCAGATAATTTGCAGCACGATTGTGCAAGGCTCTGTCCCCTCTCTGATAGGTGTCCTCTTTAACCTGGCGAAGTTGTTTAAGTTTGGCAGTGAACCACGGCTTGTTGTTATTGAACGTGCGAAATGTCTTTGTTGGTACACACACATCTTCCCAGAAACTGATGTAGGATGGGACACTGTCCGTATATTCATCACAGTGCTGTGGAACTCAGACTAGGGCGTCGATTCACCTTCCAACACGACAATGACCCAAAGCACACAGCCAAAATATCAAAGGAGTGGCTTCTGGAGCAGCCTATGAATGTCCTTGAGTAGCCCAGCCAAAGCCTGGATTGAATCCAATCGACCATCTTTGGAAAGACCTTAAAATCGCTGCCCACCGACGGTGCCCATCCAACCTGACTGACCTTGGCTCTGCAGAGAAGAATAAAAATAAATAAATAAATAAAATGCCCCACAAACAGGTGTGCCAAGCTCATAGAGACATACCATAGAAGACTTAATCTGTGATTGCTGACGAAGGTGCTTCAACAAAATATTAAGACAATTTGCACAAATGTCTGAAAATGGTTTTTACTCATTATGGGATATTACGGGGGCAGCCATGGCCCAATGGTTAAGATCATCGCCTGCCACCGTGGGGGACATATGGTCTAGACCCCGACCAGACCATCTGCCAACATCCCCCAGACTCACAGCTGTGGTGTCCTTGAGCAAGACACTGATAACCCAAACTGCTCCCCAGGTGCTTCAGCTACCCCCTGCTCCAGTGTGTTTCACTAACAAGTGTGTGCGTTCACTGTGATGGGTAAAATGCAGAGAACAAATTTCGTGTGCATGCATGTTCATGACAATAAAGGTGATTCTTCTTCTGTATGTAGATTTTTTTTTAAAAGAAAACTGTACTCATCAGCTTTAGAATAAATCTGTAACATAGCAAAATGTGGAAAAAGTGAAGGCGTGTGGATACTTTCTGGAGGCATTGTGGTTCTCAGTCTTTGCACGTGTTTAGCGAGTATCTTCAAACGCACATGTATTTAGAAACAAATCTGTGAATTCAATCTTGATGATAATATATGTCAATCAGACATTAGTTTGTCAAAGTGTTGCTGCTATAAGACTTTCACTGCACATTGGCTACAGCCATAGATGGGGCTATGTAAGTCAAACCAATCAGGATGTTTAAGTTTGTTCAGCGACTACTACACTCGTGGTTCCTTGTGGTAGCTTACGGTTCCAGTTTTCATTAATCTCACACTGGCACTGGCCATGCACAGAAATGAAGAAACAGAGGAACGGTTGAATCTTATGCAAGGAGTGCAAGCAAGAATGGTAATTTCCTTGATTGGGATTCAAAACCCTGCTAGCACTCGCGGAGGAGGTCACAAAGCAGCAAATTGCATCTTGCGTGCTTTGACAGAAAAACAAGAGTCTGTTGTTAGTCTGCTTTCATTGATATAAAGTTCAAACTTAAAAACTACATCAGTATAATCTACAATTATGACATTTTAGGAGCCTTTTTAAAATTTATTTCATGCCATGTAGGTGTCATCATCACATAATTGCATTAAAAAGTTATCAGCTCCAAAAGCGATTGTTACATCACATGAACACGTCTCGGGATACAGAGAACTTCACATTAACTGCATTTTTTATTTCCTGCTCTGTGCTGTCATGAGTGCTCTCTATTTGTTTTTGGCTTCAGTTTTGATGAAGCACATCTGCAATGTGCCTCTAAGGTGCACATATCTGTTCAATTTGAGTGTTTCGCAGCGCAAGTAGGTGTGTGTGTGTGTCATAAAATAAGGCTTTAGGCGAGTGTGACGCTCAGCGAGAGCTAAACACATCACCTCTGTTGGGAAAAATCAACTTCAGCATAGATGGATGGTTTGGGAGGGAAGTGCAATCACAGCTTGTTTTTGGCAATTTGGTGCAGTATGAGCGAACATCCGACAGTGTTGCTCCGTTTTGTGATTCAATGTGTGTCTGTGTGTGTGCGTTTGCGTGTGTGTGCAGCTGAACGAGATGATCCGTGCTCCAGTGGAAGGCGATTTCTGGCAAGTGGACCACATCCGTCCTGTCTACAGCGGTGGAGGACAGTGCTCTCTGGACAACCTGCAAACACTCTGCAGCGTTTGCCACAGAGCTGTATGTGCATCACTCAACACTACAAGAAAATACATTTGTCCATCTTTATTTTGTAGGTGCACCACAGCCAGAGCTCTCTTTTATCCTAGTTAGAAAAAAAGTTGCATCCCTCATGTTGAAGATCATCTAAGGTGGCAGTAATGTGATACATGGTCAGCCTTCTCTTGCCAGTAATAGCATCCCAGTAGGCGGCTATGTCGTGGTGATGTATAGCATCGGCTGCAAAAGGCCGTGTGTGTGTGTCGAGGGCCTTTGTTGTGTATCTAGTAATCACACACGATTCCTCAAAAGAGACATTAGAGAGCAGGGATGTCAAAATAAAAGTCTCTTCTGAAATGTGCTTTAATGTCACACCAGCGACTGTTTTGGTTTCATCAGGGTCTTAATATCTTTCTGTGGAGTGCCTCAGCCAAAATACCAAAAGAGTTGAAGTCCCAAAAGATATACAGAAGTCTCGTGTGACTTAATGTGCATTGGTGTTTTATGATGCATATTATTCCCAAAGGTTTTAGTAGAACGCTTAATTTGACTTCAGATATTAATTTGACTTCAGAGGTTTTCCATGCATTATCTGGTATTTTAAAAAAACATTTCTCCCATCAAGGTGTCAGAAATAATCTAATTTACACCAGTTCCCCTCAAAAAATGATGAAATGAGAAATGAAGAAAGTCGTGTCAACCAAAATTTGGATTTAAGGAAAAGTAGATTCATTTCGTATGAATGTCACACTTAAATGTAAAATAAGACAAACCATGTTTTATTATTTTTCTCTTCAATAGAGGACGGCTCAGCAGGCCAAGGAGAGGAGCCAGATGAGGAAGAGCGCCGCAGCCAACAAGGTTGCGTCAGACATCAGCAGATTCTTCATCAAGAAATGACGCTCAGCGCTCACTGAGGTGCATTGTTGAGTCCCAACTGGCACTCACAAGATGCATCATGATTTTTCTTTGTTATTGGAAACAAAAGGCCAAACTACTTTGTTATCCGGAATTTTTTTTTCCATGGCAATAGCGAACAGGGACAGCAAGCACATCCCCCTCTCGTCCCCGAACCATCACAAGTGTATGGGGGGTTTGATTTATTGCAGCCCCCTTTTTGCTTGAGGCGTAAATGGAGCAGGTTGCTTCAGAGATGCGTTGCTATTTTCAGATTTTGCAAACTTAGTGCAATGTTGCAGGTGAGCTAGGTGATAAATTAGAAACATACCATTGAACAAGCAATGGCTTGTTTGTGTTGCTTTTTTGGAAGATGGATGACTATCTTGTGGAATAAAAACCTATTTTATGTACCTCCTGTTTCTTTTCACTGTTCTTTTAGCGCTTTCACCATAGTTTGGAGCGCCATTACACCATAACATATTGGACTAGCTAGCAAATGGTGTCATCGCCTCAAGTCTGAAACATTATTGTCCATACTCCATACACCTCGCTCCTCTTCTGCTGTGCTTGATGATCTGAGCAGAGCTGCAGTCAGTCAAGAGGGCTATGTTTAGAGGCACTGAGAAATGAGTTACTATGGAAACAGGGCTCCAGGTTCAGCAGTGTCGGGAGCATTGAATGTGTTCTTGTGCAAGTTATACAATAAGCCAGACAGACATCAGCGGCTTCGATCAATATCGGCGGGATCCTGTCCGAGGGAGAAACAGTTCCACCCCCCACGCCCCCCTCTTTTCCCTTTCCACAGCTTGACGGCCATGTCCCACTCAGAATTCAGCAAAATCTGCCATCACCACTAAGTTTAGAATTTTGGCTGTCGGCCCCAACCTCTTGGTTTAAAACTTTGCGGGGACCCCTGTGTGTGTGTGTGTGTCCCTAAGGCTGCTCCAGGTCTCTACTTAATAAGGCCGCTGTTCTCCGCTGTCTAAGACGACAAGCTTGGTGAGTAATGAACAATGTTGTAGGCAGCCTTCCAATAACAACAGGTTTCAGTGTCAAGTTCCCTGTCAGCAGCCGACGACTCTGGTCGCATCTTTTATTGCACCCAAAAGGTATGTGAGTGCGTGTGTGTGAGAGCACAAATGAGGGATGGAGGAGTATGCACATCATTGACAGTGCGGAAGGTATCTGGGAGATGTGTGATGGTCACATAGTGCCATAATGAGGCAGTGTCCCAATTAAGACATATCAGGTCCCGCAGGGCATCCTGAGTTAAGAGTAGCGCTGTACCCTACGTACAGTATGTTTGACAAGCTGTCAGTACAGGCAGGTGCAGGGACATGATGACAGTCATAAAGATGGACTCACATCAAACGAGCGACCGGCAGGGTATTTACCTCCTATCTAAAACCCCCCTGCTGCTGCTCGCTTTTTATACAGTTCCAGGGAAGCAGAGGTGTTTTTTCATAAAGTACAATCAGCATAATTACTTTGGAGATTTATTGTACATAGCAACCCCTCACACTGAACATCACTTGGCCAAATTTAGCTCGAGACGATCATGTAATTCGAAGGAAATGCCATAGTAACACATTGGAGAAGGAAAACTGCTTGAAAAGAGCGGGAACTGTCATGAACGGAACAGAGGATAGGACCCAAAAATGCACGACTCCAAAACAAATGGACAGTTTCCAAAAAGAGAGGTTTAATATACGGGCATAGGTCGGTACACAGGCAGGCAATCCAAAAAAGGCAACAGTATCCAAAACATGGGGCAAAGAGGCGAGGTCGATTATCGGAACAGGGTCAAGTCTTACTGTGAGTCTGTGACGTGGAAACAAGGAATGTTGGAACGCGACGACAAGGTACAACGAACTGCCGACGAGAGGGAATGCGAAATGAGGTTAAATACAAGGGATAATTAGGGTGAACGAGGCACAGGTGGTGAAGATGCTCACAGGAGCAGGTGTGTGTGAAACGGGGAAGACAAAAACCGGAACACACACCCATGACAGTACCCCCCAACTTAACAGACGGCCCCGGGGCCCCTGGATGCGCAACGTAGAAGTCCCAAATGAGCGAGTCATCCATGATAAACGCAGACGGCACCCATGAACGTTCCTCAGGCCCGTAGCCCTCCCAGTCCACCAGATATTGAAACCCCCTCCGACGACACGACAACAGCCGCTTCACAGAGAAGACAGGGCCCCCATCCAAAAACCGGGGGGGAGGAGGGGGCCTGGAAGGCGGGACCAGAGGGGACTCCCGGGCTGGCTCGAGTAGGCTGACGTGAAAAGCGGGGTGGACCCGCATCGACCTTGGGAGCCAAAGCTGCATGGTGACAGGGTTGATGATCTTTGTGATGGGGAAGGGCCCAATGAACCTGGGAGCGAGCTTCTTGGACTCCACCCAGAGTGGAATATGTTTGGTCGAGAGCCAAACTCGCTGACCCACTTTGTAGTTCGGGGCCGGTGTCCTCCGACGGTCAGCAGCGGCTTTGTAGGACCATCCCTGGCACAGCAGCATCTGGCGGGCTCGCTCCCAGGTCCTCCTGCAGCGTCTCACCAAGGTCAATGCCGCTGGAACTGTGGACTCTGGGGGTATGGCAGGAAACAGAGATGGTTGGTAACCATGCACAACGTGAAAAGGCGATAGACCAGTGGATGCAGAGGGGAGAGAATTGTGGGAGAATTTGACCCAAACCAGTTTCTGAGAACAGGATCGCGGCTCCTGTGAAGCGAGACATCGGAGCCCAGTCTCCAGGTCCTGGTTCAGCCTCTCGGTTTGTTTCCCCAGAAACAAACAGCCAAACCGTCAACTCCCCAGAAGGACGTTGACGAGAGGGTTTGTTAGCAGGACATACCTGGCAAGCATTGATGTAATCGATAACATCCCTCCTAACATTAGGCCACCAAAAGCGCGGTTCGACCACTGATTGCATCTTGGCAATGCCTGGGTGACATACAGTTCGGTTCGTGTGAGCCCAGTGGATGACTCTTCCCCTTAAGGTCGGAACCACATAAAGCCTGTTTTTTCAGGGCAATCTTCAGGGCTAAGAGTGTTTTTCAGATCCCCTTTAACCGCAGTTTCAATGTCCCAAACAAAAGCGGAAATGAAACATGACTTGGGCAAAATAGTCTTGGGGTCGGACAAAGAATTCTCTGGGCAGAAAATACGTGACAAAGCATCTGGCTTACCATTTTTTAGAACCAGGTCGGTAGGATAACATGAAATTAGATCTAGTGAAGAACAGAGCCCATCTAGCCTGGCTCGCATTTAATCTTTTAGCAGATTTAATATATTCAAGGTTCTTGTGATCTGTCCATACTAAAAACGGAGTCTGTGCCCCCTCTAGCCAGTGCCTCCACTCCATCAAAGCCACCTTGACTGCCAGCAGTTCACGGTCACCAATGTCATACTTTTTCTCAGCTGGGGTCAGTTTTTTGGAGAGAAAAGCACAAGGATGTAATTTATCATCCTTGGGAGATTTCTGGGAGAGCACTGCTCCTATTCCGGCATCAGACGCATCGACTTCTACCACAAACTGCTCTTCGAGATCTGGCAAAGTAAGGATGGGAGCAGAGGTAAAGCTCGATTTAAGTTTTTGAAAAGTTGCCTGACAAAGCGGGTTCCATACAAAAGGTTTGTGTGGCGAGGTAAGATCATGCAAAGGAGACGCTATAGAACTGAAATTGCTGATGAATTTTCTGTAGAAGTTTGTGAACCCCAAGAACCTTTGTACATCTTTGTGTGACGTGGGAATAGGCCAATTAATAACGGCATCAACTTTGCAAGGGTCCATTTTGACTTCACCTTGAGCCAGGACGAAACCCAGAAAAGAAACACAACGGAACACACACCCATGACAGAACTACTTAACCCAAACCAAGAAGGAAGTTGTTTTACTTCCAGGCGCCCCCTACATGTGTAAAGTGTAATTGGAATTTGAAGCTTCTCTGGTGCAATGCTCCATGAATTCCACCGATTTGTGGGCCCTCTCTTCTTATTTGGGGAGGCGTTCATTTGTTAGAGTGGACGAAGCACCTGGTGACTATTGCGGTCTTCTCATTTGTGTTAGCTACAATTCAACGAGTTGGTCCGCCATTTCTGAAGTCCACTTTGAGCGTCACGCTGTTGCTCTTATTTGTATATGCTACTGGTCGCACTGTGATTAGCTAATGTTACGTTCCAGATTTGTCAATGTAAAACCAGGTGTATTAAGTTTCTAAGAGTATATAGTCATGGCTTGGGTTTGCATGGCTTTTGGGATGGGCTCATCATTAATGTTTATTGATAGAACACAGGCCACAGCAGAATGAACTCAGAAGTCAAGAAATATTTTGCATCCAAAGACTCAACAAAATTGATTAGGAGATCCTTTACCACGCAGCAAGATAATCACCCAAAGCAAACTGCCAAAACCACAAAGGAGTTCATCAGGGGCAAAAATTGGAAAGTTTTAGACTGGCTAATCAGAATCAGAATCATCTTTATTTGGCAAGTATGTCCAAAAAACACACGGAATGTGTTATTTAGCGTAGTATAGCAGTGGTCTAAAATGTTATTTTACCTGGTAGGACAGTCTATGTGCTGCTTGTATTTAGGGAGTTCATGGTTGAGTTTAGCTTTGTTAAAGAATAATGAGGGGTGAGTCCGGGTGTTTTTTTTTTCCAATTTCGTTGACTTGTTCGGAGAGCAGTAGCAGTGCGGCGTTCGTGTTAGCTTGAGCCGGAATATAGACGCCAGCGAGAATGAATGATGCGAACTCACGCAGCGAGTAGAATGGCTTACAGTTAAAAAACAGCGACTCCAAATGCGCGCTGGAGTGTGTGCTGAGCTCCGTGACGTCCGTGCACCAGTTTTCGTTGATATAGAAGCATATCCCGCCGCCTTTAGTTTTCCCCAATGATTCCACGTCATGGTCTGCCCTGTGAACATGGAAGCCAGGAAGCATGACGGCGCCATCGGGTACAGCGTCACAAATCCAGGTCTCCGTAAAGCACATGGCGGCGGAATGTCCGAAGTCTTTACTGGTCTTTATCAGAAGATGAAGCTCGTCCATTTTGTTGGGTAGGGAGCGTACACTCGCGAGGTGGATCGACGGGAACGCCAATCTGTATCCTCTCTTGCAGAGTTTCACCTGGATGCCGGCTCACTTCCCTCTGTGGCGTCGCCTCCGCCTCCATGCGCCGAAGACCGCGGACGCCGCTCCGGTAAGTAACACGCGGAAAAAAACAAGCGGATTTGCGAAAGTTGGTGAAAGAAAGTCCGGAGTAGCCTCCTTGATGCTTAGCAAGTCTCCCCTTGTGTAAGTGAGTCGTGTAATGTCTCCAAAGACGAACAAAAAACACAACAACAAAAACAATACTAGAGAGCGTGTAACCGAGGCGACCACACTGGTAGGCGCCATCTTGGATAAAAAATAAATAAAATCTCCCGACTAGTTGAGCTACCTGGCTAATGTTCATCGGCCTAAATTTCTGCTATACATTTGACATATTTTTTCATAATGTCTATGTTTTTAAGTGCTGCAACAACAGCCTTAAATATGGAACATGGCCCTTCCTGTTGACTCCAGTGGTTTTCTTTGAATACATACATATTGGCAAGATTTTTACTCTGCATTTTATCCATCATAGTGGTGAACACAGCAAACCCACACAGATCTATGTTCAAGTTGGTGGTGAGTCGAATAAACTCATGAGTCCATCAAACTAAACGAACGCAGAATCAGAAAAAAAAAAGCGTTCCATTAAAGGAAGCGTCAGTTAGCCCAGCTCCGAGGAGCTGCTCATATATTCATGGCACTGACATAACCGAGGCCAGAAAAGAGCCATCGCTGGCAGCGGTGACTGCGGCAGAATGAATTTGAGAAAGTTTATCCAATACAGCATGAAAGGTGACAAGTGCTGTCGAGCTAGCCAGCAGGCTAAGTACCTAGCTGGAAAGGCAGCAGCTTATTGCAAGGAATGAAGGCACTAGGCCGTGAGGATTTACAGCACCAACAGGCAAAACAGATCTTCTACCTTTGGCCAAGTTACGGCGAGGGATCCTGGTTAAGGTAAGTCATTTTAAACAAAACAACAGCTAAAGACACAGCAGCTAAAACGCACTAGCGTACTCTCCGGTTAAAGAGATTGGATTTTTCATTTGTTGGACTATTATTTCAGAATAATATAGGTAATAACGTTTTGGTTATGATTTGCAAGTAATTTGTTACTGTCAATATGAATAGCGCATGGGGTTTAGAGGGTGAGTCCAAACCAGGGAGCAGTTCAGGGTGTCAGTGTCTTGCTCAAGGACACCAGATACATCCGTCAGGGGGATGGTCCATTGCGGCATTCACTTGACAAAACTCTTTTTTGCCGCTTGATGACTTGAACCGGGATACCTACGGTGGCCGTAACCACTAAGGCCGCAGCTATTTCACACTCGTGACACCACACATACTGCTGTTTTTCAATTGATTGCTCCTGCCATAGAGAAATGCCACCCAGTGTCGATGATATCAAGTGCTTTAGTCATTAGGCAAGCAGCTGTCTACGTGTCATTTTTACAATGTGCCAGTAAAGAACGAGCTACAGGCCATGTATAACATTGGTTCAAAGGTGAAATCAGGATCAGAATGAAGCATATTATCTTTATGTGCATACCGTGCTTTCGAAACACGATCTCAGTGAATTTGTCAGCTCAGTTCGAGTTGGAGGTTGGGAATGTTAGACATCAATGAACCTCTAATTGCAAATTTTTGCAAAGATTGAAATTTTTTTTTTTTTATAAACCAACAAAACAACAATTTAAATGGCTCAACACAATATTAAAAATGGCAATTCACGGCACACTTCATTTTTCTTCTAGTGGACCTGGATGTACTGAAAGTCATTAGAACTTGGATTATGGTTCAAATCCTGCTGTGGACAAAACAAATTGCAACAAGATGTTGGAGAGGTGTTAGTCTGCACTCTGACTTCTGTCGCGGTGCCCTTGAGCAAGGGACCAAACATTGTAGGATTATTTTTGCGTGCATCACAGTTTTATAAGCATTACACACACCTATGAAGTGTTAGTGCTCACACGCAACTAAAAAGGTGATCTGTTGTCTCCATAGCAACTGCAGGGAAGCTTATTGCTTTATTACAAGCCAGTATATGAGGTGAGGTAAGATAAACAATGACTCTTGGTGCTTTTAACTCACTGCATTGTCCCCCACAAAATCAATGCAATGCTTATTAAACATGTTAACCTCATAGAAAATGTGATGCAATCTGCTGGACTTTATATGAATATGAATATAAAACAGTCGAACACAGTGGTTCAATGTTGTATCTGTTCTACAGACATACGGAGCCAAGAAGCGCTAAAGAGTATCTGTTTATTAAGTTAATCAACACTATCACCGTCATGTGTGCAACTTGATTGAGAACTAATCCTGAGATTAATATTCCCTACTGCAAATAGAGCCTAAATTGTCTAAAAATCTGGTCTGCACCAATACTTCTCAGTGGAGGTCAGCGGGCCTCTCCATTGTCAAAATGGAGGAATAGATTCATAGGAAATCTATTTCATTGAGGAATTTCTCCATATTATGATGATTCCATTATGGAAGATGAGGATTTGGTTGTCTTTTTCTTTGAGGTCCACTGTTCCACCCAGGCAGGCAAGCTTAAACTGTACAAATAATTAAAAATTCCATTATAATTTGCATTCACACTCCACTAGCCTGTCGGTTATTCCATTCTGACCTCGCCTGCCCATAATTCACTTTGGTCTTCTCAGCAAAGAAAAGCGCCCCTCCAAACCCAATCTTGTGTGGCAGGTGTGATGGAGAGGGGCCAATCAAAGCCCTTGCTGTCGCCACAACTGAGCGCTGTTTGATTCCTGGCTGCCGTGCTCGCCATTGTCATCCCTGTGGGTCTGCGGCCGTGCTCGCGTGTCTGGGCTGGGTAGCGAAAGGAAACGAGGGGTGTTAGCTTCTCTAACTGTAGAACGGCATTACAGTAAAGAAAAGGCGCTGCAGTCTGCGTTGCTGGCTTTTAAAGCACAACAGCTGATGACAGGCTTTGTCTTTATTGTCACATCATGTGGTGGTACGCTGAGGGGATGACGAATGGTTTCCTGCCGCAGCCTGGCACTAGCTGAATGCTGGCACGGCTCCGCGGGGTGCAGCAAAATGGTTTTACGGCTCAAGTAATTGGTGGCAGTCCATTGCTCATAAGCAGTCTAATTAATCTCATTAAAATACACTCTGGTTTGCAGCCGCTTGGTCTTAAGGGCCACTGTGAGGGAAAGAGATTGCTACTCAAATGGCTTTATTCGTCCTGATAACTGTTGCGTGGCCGATGATGATATTTCACAAGGAAAGTGTTCAGCCAGTTAAAGCAAATCAATAGAGTTGGATGTAAACCACGCTTGGCTATTCTTTTACTGTCATCCGGCGTGGTGGGGGAGATCCAGCGGTAAAAGGATGCTTTTTCATTGCTCAGCTGGAGGTGGCTTTTGTCAAGTCTAAATTCTATTTATTCAAGATGGCTCCCTGCTTGTCTCCCAAGATGCACGGCATGCCGTGGATTAACAGCAAAATCGCAATCAATTCACCCAGCAAGAGATGAGGCCAAATAACAGATAAGGTTCTTAGCATAATTCATAAAGGCTCCAATCTGGCATGGATGTACATATGTATTGTACGGCTTCTCAGTGGCTGCGTGGGGCTTAGCTTCATGTGGTCCGTTCCATTCAGGCTGTTTGGAAAAGCCCCAGTGAGGACTTGACCGTCGTTTAGCCCAGGGGTCGTAAACCTTCTAAACCTAAATACTCAAAAGAGATATTTTCACCATTGCCCACAGAAAAAAACAACAACAACGGGAGCCACAAAACCCTTTGCCATCTAAAGTGAAGATAACACTGCATTCATCCATCCATCCATTTTCAACACCGCTTATCCTGGTTAGGGTTGCGGGACGCTGGAGCCTATCCCAGCTGACTTCGGGCGAAAGGCGGACTACACCCTGAACTGGTCGCCAGTCGGTCGCAGGGCACATATAGACACGGCCAACCATTCGCACCCACATTCACACCGTCACTGAGTGGGAACTGAACCCACGCTGCCTGCACCAAAGTCAGGCGAGTGTACCACTACACCAGCAGTGACACACTGCATTTAGCTTTTTATTTAATTATTTTTTTGTAACCCTGTATGTAAAAAAAAAAAAACAACTACAGTGTGTTGCATTTATTAAATCAATGAACTACTACAGAGAACACATTTTATTTCTGCATGTAACAAAAACGTTTTGAACTGTGAAAAAAAGATGCTTGATTGAATCTTACTTTCAAATAAAATAGTCAATGTCTATTTGAGTCCTCCTCGTATTCAGGAAGTTAATGCCAAACTTTAATTATCCACCTGCAGCGAACCAGAAATGCAAACCAAAACTGCTGTCCGCGTTTGTGTTGTGTCCTTTTATTGCGTGTGGAGCATGCAGTCAGCTGTCAACTTGAATTTAAAAGGACTATTTTACTTACAATTGTCCAATATATATTTGCAAAATAATATCCAATGAACATATTTATTTTACCTGGTTAATGTGACTTTTGAGCCTAAACCTCAGCGTACAGCGTCGGCACATCTAGCGGTAAACGTCACCTTCATTTTCACACGCGATTGTAAGCTGTCATTTATGAGGCGTGAGTGAAGTTTGGTTTTAAATAGCTCATGTCGCACACAGCATTAAACCTCTTCTATTCTTGGATTTATCCATGGGGTCGAACAGCTCATTAAATCTTGGCACCAAGTGTCACACATTGCCACTTGTGATGCATAAGTGAGCGACAAAAAACCCCAGAAAAACATTTCTTTTAATGATACAAGAGCACCATAATAATCAAATTCAGAATTACATTTGAAAAATGAACACAATAAAATACAATTGAAATAATCATTATATATTTTTCTGAGTTTCAGACAGCAGGAATGTCAAAAGTACTGGTCGTTGCTAACTTTAGAAGGGTTTGAAAGTAATGAGCTCATTTTTAGAATGTAAGGAGTAGATCGTACAGATATTTTTGTTTTAAAAGTAAGGAGTAAAAGTAAAAAGTTGCCAGAAAAACCTATGGCACTAGGTACTTTGTTACTTCTCACCTCTGTCAGAGAGCCACAGAAGAAGCGTGAACGAGCCACATGCAGCTCTGGAGCTAGGGGAGGCTGACCCCTGGACTAGGTCATTGTGTCAGCTGAGATGAATTTCAACATTCCCGTGGACCTGAAAAGAATAAATGGTATAGACAGCAGATGGGGCGGCACGGTGGCCGACTGGCTAGCACATCTGCCTCACAGTTCTGAGGACCGCGGATTTAAATCCTGACCCTGCCTGTGTGGAGTTTGCATGTTCTCCGCATGCCTGCGTGGCTTTTCTCCAGGTACTCCGGTTTCCTCCCACATCCCGAAAACATGCAGGGTGGGTTAAATGAAGACTCTAAATTGCCCGTAGGTGTGAATGTGAGTGCGAATGGTTGTTTGTTTATGTGCCCTGCGATTGGCTGGCGACCAGTTCAGGGTGCACCCCGCCTCCCGTCCGAAGATAGCTGCGATAGGCTCCAGCACGCCCGCGACCCTAGTGAGGAGAAGCGGCTCAGAAAATGGATGGATGGATGGATGGATGGATAATAGATGGCAGAATTAACGAAAGCCTTATCTCTGACACCCTGTCTGAAAATAGAGGGATAGCAGCCTGTTTGAGCAGACTAATGAATACAAACCTTTGCATTCAACAAAAGCAATTAATGGAAAAAGTGCATGCATTCAAACCAGAATGTGAGTCATCACAAGGGGAAAGCCACACTGTGCTACAGCTTTATCGTCTCGCGCTTTCATGTATTCTGTGGTCCAATGATTGAGGTTAAAAATGAAAAGCTGAGCAAAACGCCCTACGAGCTTCTTTTCACAAGACATCTTTTCATGTCTCTTCTCTGTACTGAGGCCATTGATCAGACATCTCTCACAGATCGCTTTCAGACAGAAATTCCGCCGCCGTGACACTGCTCAGCACGTCTCTCTTGCACTGGCCTAAATCGCATCGCAAGGTCGTCTTTTTCATACTTACTTTAAAACTGCAATCCGGCCTTAAATTGCATTTTCAGGAACTATCATTTACATAGGAAGTTTGCCATTGATGCAAAAACTTTCACCTGCTTGATCTTCTCGTATATTATTGTGTTTCTTTGAGCCAGCTAAAAGGTCACGTCAGCGAGCGACGGTAGCTGGGCATCATTACAGAGGCGCTCTGCCTAATCACCTTTGGTCACCTCAAGAGAGGCCATTCCCATCACGATGCTTCCGACCCTAATGAGGACAGTCAGCCCTCTATCTAATGAGAGGAGGCTCACAACAGCCCTGCACACTGATAAAACAGCATCCTATATTGCCAAGAATACAAAGAGCGAGAAAGGTAATCACACATCAGTCCTCATGGCAGACTGAGGAGGTTGCCAAGAAGTATTTTCTCACCTTACAGCAACATCTTTCTCACTACTTTATTCTAAGGAGCAGTATGTGATGAAACCTTCAATAAATGTAAGGAAGAAGAGATGCCTCTTAAAGGTCCCATGCCATCATTTTTTTTTTAACTCATCTTTGATATCCTTTTATCGGGCTTGCAAGATAATTTGGGTTAAAAATGCCCAGGATGCCCTTTTTCAAGCTATTCCAGTTTTTTTTGGTTTTCTTTTTCACCTAGCAGTTGAGACAGCCGGATTTCTTATTAATATTTGACATGGAAATAAGCTTTGCTCTGATTGGATTGCTGATCTTCTCAGTTTGAATATGGAATCCAGTTTTACTCTGATTGACCGTTGGCAACATCCCTGCAGCCAAGTGTTCATCGCAACGATGTGGGGTCTTACTATCAACGTGAAGCAGAATTCACCAAGTGTTGGATTGTCTGCCCCCTAATAGGGAACGGGAGCTGAAAGGGGATGTGGGTGAAAATAAAAGAGGGGGATATTTTGAGAGGGTGGTCCTGCACTCCAATTCAATAACTTCAACATGACTGGCTCGCGGAGTTCATCGCTCGCGCACATTTTGGCAACAACGACCACAAGCTTGGCTATTTAATCCTCAGTGACATGACAAATTCTAAATATATTGTTGTAAACCACAACACAAGTAGGCTTTTATATGGCTTGGTGGTGACTGCCCGGCTGGTCACTCTCTCCAAACCCAGAAATGCACTTGTGTGAAAGCTTATGTTTACGGTCATCCTCGACGATATGGGCCCAAAGCACAGTTCTGGTTCTGAAATGCTTGAGAATTTCTCCCACAAAATGAATTGAAACCATTTCTTCCACAACTTGTCTGAGTTTGGCAGGTGACGCAAAGCTTTGGACCTTAAATGAATGCTTTGGACAACTGTATGCTGTCAATTTTGTGGGCACTGTTTGAGGAAGGAATTGGCTGGCGACCAGTTCGAAGATAGCTGGGATAGGCTCCAATACGCTCACGACCCTAGTGAGGATTAGCGGTACGGAAAAATGGATGGATGGCTGTTTGAGGAAGGCCTTTTCTGTTGCAGCATAGCTACAGTATCTGTGTGTGCAAACCAGGATTCATAGAGGCGTGCTTGGATGAATTTGGTGTGGAAGAACTTGGACATCATGCACCTTTGGGGTGAACAAAAAACAGATATTGAAGACCAGCAGGCCCTCTTGTGCACCATCAGACATAAACCGTTGGTACTTGACCTTTTGCTAAAGAAGAAAAAACATATTGATCAACAAAATAATTCAAATTGACAAAAGTAATAATATTTGAAAGAAATTAAGCACATTGAAAATTCACGCATTAAAATCAGCTACTGCTTTTTTTTTTTTGGTCCAAAAATAATAATAATAATAATAAAATCACGGCAATGAACCCATTTCTGAAACTGTCAATGAGACTTGTGCACCTGTCCTCGGCTATTTTGGCCCAGTCTTTGCGAGGTTTGAAGGATGCCTTCTCCAGACAGCATGTTTCATCTCCTTCCACACATGCTCAATCGGATTGAGATCAGGGCTCCCCAGAATAGTGCGGTCTTTTGCTTTTAAACCATTTTTGGTTTTGGGTTTTTTTCCCCTGTGTATTTTGGGTGGCGGCACGGTGGACGATTGCCTCACAGTTCTGAGGACCGGGGTTCAATCCCCTGTGTGGAGTTTGCATGTTCTCCCACCGTGCCTGCGTGGGTTTTCTCCGGACACTCCGGTTTCCTCCCACATCCCAAAAACATGCATGGTCGATTAATTGACAACTCTAAATTGCCCGTAGGTGTGAATGTGAGTGCGAATGGTTGTTTGTTTGTATGTGCCCTGCGATTGGCTGGCAACCAGTTCAGGGTGTACCCCGCCTCCTGCCCGATGACAGCTGGGATAGGCTCCAGCACGCCCGCGACCCTTGTGACGATAAGCGGCTCAGAAAATGGATGGATGGATGGATGGATGGATGAAGGGATGGATGTATTTTGGGTCATTATCATGTTGGTGGATCTGTGATCTGCAGCTTTTTTTGACACTGGGCAGCACATTTCGCTCCGGAATGCCACGATAGTCTTGAGATGTTATTGTACCGGGCACGGATTCAAGATACCGTGCGCCAGATGCAGCCAAGCATAAACATCATAGAGCCTCCTCCATAATAGACAGTAAGTACAATGTTCTTTTTGTCATAATGACTAGTTTGCTCACTATCCTCCTTTCACCAACAGTTAACCTTGGTGAAGGTCTGCACTCACCTACTGTAAGTGACACATTCTAGTTACCACTGCTCATTATAGAATTGTTGAAACAACAAATCTATAGGTGGCCTAAGACGTCGGTTGTCCCAATACTTTGTGTCGATATGAAAGTCGATGTGGTGGACATGATTTTGCTGCTCACCTGACGCAAGGCAGCCAACTGTCGTGTGAAATCTTAATGAGATCAACAAAGTTGGCTTGAGAAACTTGAAGCATTTTCTCATCCGCAACACTTATCTATTATCCAGATCTGGGACTTCTGCCACAAAATGATTATCACCTTGTAGTTACAAAAGAAAGAAAAAGAACACACAAGCTTGTTTCCTAAAGTTTCTGGTGTAAGATTGGCAAAGAAAGTGATGAAATATAAAGTGTTAAAGTGAGGGTATTTCTAAATCCGCATCCTGGCGTTTAGAATTCTTTAAACACTCATCGGACGAGCTTTATAAGCGGCTGTCGTTAAGGGATCATATAGGAATGTATGAAGAATGTTTGTGACATAGGGTAATGTAAAAAATAGGGGGGGAAACAATATTAAAAATGACATACGTAAGTAGAGCCATATGAAATTCAGCACATCTTTCAGCAATATTTCATCATATGTTAGTTAGATTCACACTGACGCTCAAATGTCCTCTGAAAGCTTTTGATAAGGACTTCCACAATTGGGTTTGAGTGGGTAGGATCTGGCCACTCAACTGTGGACATCTTCACACCTACTCCTCTTCTTTTTTCTATATTCAGTTTTGCCAGGTTCTCAATTATTGCTCGAGTGGGCCGGCGCGAAGAGAACGGAGGGAGGGTGAGTTGAATATAGCAACATTCCCCGTCAGCCCACACAGAATTATTCTTTGTGATGATATAAATCTTATTAAATGATGTGATAACGGGCCGGATGGGCTGCGGGATGAAAGCGGCGAGGTGTCCAACGCGTACCTGGAGGAGTTTGGGGGTGGGGGCCGGACGATTGAACACACTGCAGACGCACTAGTGTGTAAAAATAGATTCATAGCGGAGCTTATATAAGTTCAGAACATTGGCGAAACCAACTCTTTTGGAAAAGCATGTGGACAGGTGATGTTGCCAATGCGAAACTGAGGTTTCTCATACTGTACATGGGACATGGGCCATGATTCTGTGCGCCAATCAAATGGGTCATTAATCCATTCATAACCCCGACCCTCAGAACTGTCACGCGGACGTGCTGGCCATTAGCTATCTATGCAGACAAATTTTGAAAAAAAACTGACGTGATATTGAATTTATGCATAGTAATTCATATCAAAATGAACAAATGCAGAAGTTATGTATCTAAAAGATCAGCTTAAATCCCACATTTATAAGACATTCATCAATGGTTTTGGGTGTAACAGATCAAAAAATACCAACATGCGGTGACGGGCAATGCGTTTGGTACCTGGGCCACGACAGACGTGGAAAAATGCTGACATTACTATGGGCCAACTAGCTGGCCCCGTGGGGCAAATTTGTAATCAAATTAGTTCAAGAAAGTGTCCCAGTGCTGAGGTGGGTGGTGGGGGTTGGCCCCTGCGGCCTGTTTTGGGGCGCCTCGGTGGGGCCTCTCGGCTGGGTGGGGTGGGGTGGGGTCCTCAGACCCTGCGGTGCAGGCGCAGCAATTACAGGTCACTTCTGAAGGTTATTGTGCATGCGTAACGGTGTCAATTCACTTGCACGTGTCCGCACCTCTGGGACTTATTCGCTTGGTGTGGGGCTACTAACTCATTACGATAAATAACTCATAATTATGCGAACATCCTGGGTCTCCCCACACTCGCACTCTGTTTCTGTGGATGTTTCGAATTGTTAAACGATTCTTACTGTCCGTTGCCTTTCCCCATGGAAATGAACGGAAATGCCATTAATCCATTCGCGGCTCCTTACCAGACAAGCTGAATGGAAAAGAAGAAGATGATGAAGAAGCCTCACCCGCCCCAAAAACAACCAAGATTTTTGTAATGTGTTTTTTAGTAAGGAAGAGTGCTCTCTAATATTTGCCCTATAAAACCTATAGCAATAACATAATAACATATGACGGCTTACCACAACATGGATGTTGTAGTATTGCATCTGCAGACATACTGTAAGATTGAATCACTATCGTGAATATGGCCATCACCAAACACAATCCTTTTTTATTCAGATATGTCATATTCTGTTGTAGTAGGATGGAGAACGAGGAAAGTCATTGCATGAAAAATTAGGAGCATCATGTAATTCTGTTTTACATTATTATTACTATACAGTGTGAGCGTTTGTGGGTAAATTATTTTTAGAGGTTTTATTTGTTTGTGACTTTTGGGGAAAACGTTCCGTAGCCTGTTAAGTGAGGACCACTGTCTTTAGAAAGCTGGTGAGCTGGCATACTAACCTCTGACCTTCAACAGTGCAGACAGTTAAGCTCCAAATGTACTTTTCATAATGCAAATGTAATGGTGAAACACGCCACCTGTGCTCTTTGCCACTGAGAGGAAAAAAAAAAAAAAATCATTCATGACATTTTGTCGAGTTGAAAAAGCTGCCAGCACTTTCGTGAACCACCTCGAAAGACATGATGTGTATCTCCAAAAGTGCTGCAGCAGAACATTTCTCTATAGTATGCAACACCACGATTGTGGCTCCACAGTAGATTATCTTGAATTCAGATGATATTTTAATAGCGGCTTTGGGAATTTTGTATGCTTAAAGTGCAGAGAAAAAGATCAAATCTATTCGGTCGTGAAGGATATTTGCACATACACGAACAGGCGAAACAAAGACATTTGAAGAAGTAGCTACCGTGTGTACGCTACTGTGGAGGCATCTTGTGTTGGAATGACACAAGGTAAAAGGAGAGGAGGAATGATCCTGAAGTAAACCAAACGTATGGTGATAATCGGGTCAAATTTCAGCATTTCCTCGCCTTCCGGTCATGTGGAGTACACCACACACTATAAGAGCAACAAGCAAACACTTGACGATTCTTCTCCTCGTCATGTGAGGGGTCTCTCATGTTTCAAAAATCTGGTAAGATGTTAAAAATTGGGATGAGTGTACACCTCTTTACCGTGCTTTGCTGGTATAATACGATTGCAAACAGTTCTGCAGAACAAGAGCCAACACAAGTGGCTATTTGCATGTTCACCTTAAAATACCAATGAAGCCTTGGCACTGCTTCACCCCGCCGCTCGGAGCGCAGAACAAGACATTTCCATGCTCTGTCGACACAAATCCATCTTTGGAAAGACCTGGCTCCCACCTTTCCGATTCAGCGTTCTCCATAAGCAACTCATCCTCCTCCTCCTCACACTCCCACTCGGCCTAGTAATCCATAACGTTTTGTTTCGCCGCCACGCTGATCATGACTCTCCCACTGAACGCTGACGAGCCAAAGAATTGCTTCTGCCGTGTCGAGTACATAATGACCTAGAACTTCCCGATGTGCTTCAAAAACGCAAGTCAAGTCATAAATTAGCCATTTCCACAAATGTACTGCAATTTTTTCATCCTAGATCTTATTGCATTTTCCTTGGAATAGCTTCCTACAGCTCAAGTAAATAAAAGAAATAGCACTACAGAGGACTTTTTCAGTGAGGAATTACTCCAGGCAAAGTTTAGCAGTTTGATTGGGCTGAGTAAAAACAAATGAAGGACATCAAAATTCAAGGTTTTCTCGTTCACCTCGTGGTTATGGCGGTAAATGAAACATTTCAATTATCCCTGAATTATTGTTTAACGAGGGCGCGGCCATACTACTCTGAGAATGCACAATCTTGTCAGATCTCTCAAGCTAAGCAGAGTGGAGACACAAATGATTTTGTCATTTTGACACCCTGCAAAGACATTCAAGCAGAAACGTTCCGAAAAGTTCAATGGATGCAAGAATTGTGAAGCTGGTATTAAATAAGGGGTCCTATGTTCAAATGTAACTTGACCTGTTCAAATGTTTTCAATTTCAATAGATTTTGATTGCAATAAAGGTCACTGACGGTGTAGTGGTGCATTCGCCTGACTTCGGTGCAGGCAGCGTTGGTTCAGTTGGAACTCGGTGATGGGATGAATGTGAGTGCGAGTGGTTGTCTGTGTCTATACTGTATGTGCCCTGCGACTGACTGGCGACCGGTTCAGGGTGTAGTCTGCCTTTGGTCCGAAGTCAGCTGGGAAAGGCTCCAGCGCCCCGCAACCCTGAACAGGATAAAGTGGTTTTGTGTGTGGGTGTGGATGGATGGATTTCAATAAACATCAACAAGGGACTACAAAGACTACCAAAAAGACAAGACTGAGAAAGGGCTTTAGATGGCAGAATCATTTATTTACAGATATATAACTAAGAAAAGTGACGTGAGCGACGCTGACTCACCGCAGTGTGGCTTTTCTACAGGGTGATTGAATAGTAATAGTAATAGTAATTTCTTTCTGAACTATAATTCCTACAAGAAATGCACATGAGAAGAAAGTGCATTGCATGGAGTTTTAGTGAAAATTCGATGAGCCACCAATTTCTCAAGCCGCCTGGGAACCGGATTATCTGATTTCACAAGGAACTCTTGTGGAATGAAAGACATAACTTCTCGTATTCGCCCTTCAAGTCCTTCCAAAGTCGTTGGTTTGGTAGAATAGACTTGCTCCTTTAATCATGGGACATGCACACAAAAATGAGAAAAATATTACTATATTCATATTATTAATATATGAATAAATTATTTTAAAATAGAGAGTTACTTTTCAATGACCCTGTACATGGCATTTGCCATTAACGCCACAAACTGCGCCATCTTTTCACATGATTGCAACATACTTTCTGCTTACTACCACAACACATACAGTATGCTGTTTTGTTTTGTTTTGTTTTGTTTTGTTGCCATACATTTACATACTCTGTTCGAGTGTCAGAGGTCTAAACTTGTTCGACTTCCAACCTGTTGGCTTTTCTCTCCTGATTAATCGATGTGACAAACCGAGATGCACCCTCCAACCTTTATGTTCACCACAAAATCTGTGCTGATCACAAATCCAAAGCCATGCAATCCTAACATCTACCGGTATCTGTTAGTCATTACAAACCTGAATTTCACAGACAAGCTGGCCAAGACCCTCTTCCACGCCTACCCTTTGAAAAACGTGCTTGACAAAAACGTTTCCCCTGACCACGTTATCATTTCAAGACGTGTATGTCCACAAAGACTCTGAAACACTGTATTATGTATGCCAGGCCTGAAGAGGCACTGTAATGCTGCCACAGGACCAAGGTCACCGGGTCACCAAAAACAGAGAATAAGAAGCCAGTGCCTTGTAAACGTACAACAATGGTGGGGCATGCGAAGCCAGCAAAAACGGAGACATTTGTGTGGCCTGACAATGAGGTGGAACTTCTGCTTCGGAACGAAAGCCCAGATCACTGCCAAGGTAAAGAACATCCGACATGGTGATCCAATGTTGTTGTTGGTGATGGTGTTAGGCCACAGTCATGCGAGAACCGGGATTACTGCATCGTCATCTCAGGAAACATGCATAGGCTATGTTTTGTACACACCGAAACGCAAGGGTAACATTTTCAAATGTATTCACTCTGGGACCCGCTGTCAAAAATGATTGTTTTCAGGCTTCTAAAACGTTGCTTCCGTGTGGACTAAACGTAGAAACATCCATCCATCCATCCATTTTCATTACCGCTTATCCTCAATAGGGCCGCGGGCTGCTGGAGCCTATCCCAGCTATCTTCGGGTGAGAGGCGGGGTACCCTGAACTGGTTTCAGCCAATCGCAGGGCACATAGAAACAAACAACCATTTGGACTCACATTCACACCTACGGGGAATTTAGAGTCTTCAATCAACCTACCATGCATGTTTTATATTAATATTAACAAAAGATCACACTGGGGTTGCCTCGGTGATGAACACCTGCAGTCCATTCTGAGAAATATTCAAAGAAAAGATGCCAAGAATCCAGCTTTGCTAAAAAGCAAAGAAACCGTAATGTTTTGACTTATTATTATTTGTACATTTGCTGAAAATCGCCATTTTTTTAATGAGGTGTTCAAACACAAAAGCAGATATATGCATTTTTATGATTTAAAAACTAAAATGTTTTTTGAAAATGTAGTTCTAGTTCCAAGTTAAAGATCATTTTTATTTAAGATAATCGAAGGTAATACTGTATATACTATGAAAGCGTATTGCTCCCACACCAAAAAAAAACAAAAAATAAATAAATAGGTGATAGGTTTCACGTCAGTGTCTTTGGAGGTGCGAGACGAGCGAAACAAGCATGCATGCTGCCTGCACATGGCAATATATCGAGGATGGGCAAATGGAAGGTTGCAGGCCCGTTTTTTTTTTATTTTTTTATATATATATATATATATATAAAATAGACGGCAGGTCACAAAATGGCCCACGGTCCCTAGTTTAGACACACCTGCTGTATATAGTTTTAGGTTTTTCTTGCCGCCAGTTCATATTTTGTATAATTTTGAGATATTTTGACACATAGCAAAAACATTTGAAGTTGTTTCGTTTAGGAATACTAGGCTGCTGTGTTTCGATTCTTATTTCTGTTGAAAACTGTTTAGTTTTTGTCTGTTCAATAACTATTTATCCTGTTCAGCCTGTGACCTAAAATACGGTTTGAGTTGTAGACAGGGAGTAGATCACTCTGTTCCGGCACGATAAGGCATAGATACAGTACATACAGATACCACGTGACTTAGCGGCTGAATGGGAGGGGTAAAGGTACGGTAGCTATGTCCCTAACGTTGTGTTGTGACGCTGCCTCTTTTGAAACAAACCAGCAAAGAGCCTTTGACTCTGCCGAAGTCGTTTTCATCAGGTAGTGAGAGCAGAACAGAGAAAACAGTTGAACAACAGCGGCGGCAGCAGCATAATTAAAAGCAGAGGGTCAGCCGAAGAGGCCACACAAAGCCATACGGGCTTTGTGTGGCCATGTGTTTGTGGGAGCACATCATGTTTATGCATGGCTCTGTGTGTGTGTTTGATTGAAACAGGCACCAGCATCAACTCCCTGTGCTGCTTCCGGCTTTCATGTGACAGCACCCTGCTCAAATAGGCCATTGGCGCACCATAATTAGCTCAAATTTTCAACATGGTCAATTAATAATGACTGGGGACTCGACATTTCATCGACTGGGCCCCATCACTGTAAGGTTATTTATGGAGTTGTTTGTTTATTTAGAACGGTTTCCTTTTAAATGACAGCTGTTGCTCTGGGCTTCCCACCACAAATACGGCCATAAACCCCTCTGATAAAGAAACTTGATCAAATTAATAATAATTGTATAATTTATAATAAACAGTAAAGCAAAGCAAGCACCATACATCTACCAGTATGTACATATCATAGGAAACTTTGCAGTTTGCAAATGATTCCAGTGATAAAAGAATCATTTTCGGGTGACAAATAGTAAGAACACTAAGAATATTAAGAACATCTTTAAAACAGGTGAAAATACACCAATTTCTGGCCGACGTTGTAATACAAAGTCAATGGGGGTTGAGCTTTAAGGTGTGACCTTCTTGTGGAATCTGAGTTTCAAACTTTCATTGATTTCTTTGTCTTTTTTCAAATTATTTTAATTATTATAAATGTTTAAAAGCCTGGTATCATTAGAAATTTTGCGAAACACAAATATACATATATATATATATATATATATATATATATATATATATGTGTGTGTGTGTATGTGTGTATATATATGTGTAGATACACACACACACACACATATATATAGGAGGGGTGCAACAATATACAAAAATGCACGGTTCGGTTCACGACTTGCTTTTTTTGTAACAAATTTTATTGACGTTACCAACATGTAAAAACAATATGAATAAAAATAAATGTATCTGATGGAGAAATCCCCCATCTTCCGTGGTAAATTCTTGGCAACTAGAGTATATTTTCCAAATAAATAGCTCCTTAGAAAATAAAAGTGATACCATAACTAGTCCAGGAGCTGTGACAGCATTATCTATTTTCCTGGCATTGTCAGTTGTCACAGGTACAGTAACAGGTACATCTCTATAAATTAGAATAGTGTCAATAGCTTCATTTAGTCGGGTAGTTCAATTCAAAAAGTGACTCACAGAGATGCACTACACACACTCAGAGTGAAATATGTTAATACGTTTTTCATATAGATGTATCATTTTGACAGTTACATTTTACAACAAATAAAAACCCCAAGTTCACCATCTCTTGAAACTAGAATATTATGTAACAAACAATCAAGAAACAATGAAAATGATTTTTAATGGAGAAATTAGACAGAAATTTGACCCCTGAAAAGTGCTTAATGAATCTATAAAATGTATGAGTACTGAAATAAATGGACTTTTCTCCCACATTCCAGTTTATTGAGATTTACCTGTACATTTGGCCGCATTAACCTCCAGAGCTTCTGTCAGACTTTTGGTCAAATCATCAGAAGCGTGACTGTGGAGGAGGCGCATCTGAAGAACGTTGCTGTCCACCTTACAGTCCGCAGTAATATGGTGTCGCAATTAAGTCAAGTCACCGCGTAGCTTTCGACATCGAGCCGTCTGTGGTCACAGCAACAGCGAGGTTTGCAAAGGAATCTTATTAACAGGGGTCAAGTGTCAATGCAGCATGTTATGAAAGCCGGCGATGTCCCCAAGTTAGAAAAGGCTCGCATGTTGACAGCAATAAAAGTTGTAATAGCCCGGTCAATTTATTTTGCCCTCTTTGACTCATGCTGTCCAAATAAGTGGGATAAGGTTTGTAGGACGCGTGTTCCTCGTTTTTGTCTGCCACTTATTTTCCCTTCGGGGCGTTGTCGGCGTAAATGTGATGTCACGTTTGTTGTATTTCCGCCAACGTCGTAGTTCAGCATTGTGCGACACTTGCGGCATACTGTTTTACTTTTGTCTACGACACGCTTGCCATCTGGGACATACTTAACACTAAAGCTAAAGTAGTTCCAAAGGCCAGATTTGAAGGATGGTATCGATTTCGATATCAGGAGGGTCTACGGAACTAGACATCTTCCAACGACGCGTGAGTTTCTGTCTTGTGTTGTGTTGGGGTGTGTTCGGAAATATCCCCCGTTGCTGCTCTGCTACACTCAGGCCCGCGCATTTTGAGAGTGGCATTAGGGCGTCAGGGTGAATTTCTGAATGCACCCTTCCATGCGAGAGGAGCAGCATATACATATATATATATATATATATACATAGAATAATTAATATAAAATAATTAATACCAGTCATTGCGTGAAAAGGTACATCTCAGGATAACAACAAAATCATAAAAATTTGAACTATTATTTGAACTACAATGAATATTAAATTGAAATGTTCAACCCAAAATCATCTGAAGGCCTCCTTTTAGTCAAGTAATGGAAAGCACAAATTTAAAGTAATATACAGTAAAGGTAAAATACAGCAAATAAGTCTGTATAATGACTATTGTCAATGTACATCATTTTTTATAATAGGTGCCATGCATAGGGAAAAAAATTGTTGAAAATGAACAAACACTTTACAAGTTGTCAATATACATAGTAAGGCATAATTATAGCACAGTTGATTTGTAGTTGATAAAATTCCTGAAATTAACGTCGTTAGTGACAGAAAATAGGAGACATCATGCGCCATCTATGCGTCTTCAGTGAGCGCTTTCCAGTCGACAGTGGCGGATACACAAATATCTATTTCATCGACAGTGCTTGAACACACTGCGTGCATATTGTCAGGAGATTCGAATCAAAATAGGCTTTCGATGCTGCTTCATTTTGAAACAGGAACAACAACAACAAAAAACACTTTTGCATTAAGCTTGCTGTTCTACGCTCATGAAACAACACTTCTCAGAATGTGTTAATTAAATGGATCACGTCCAACGTTGTGCAGAGAGGCACCTTGGATTCATGGCATCAAAAAACAACCTTTCAAGGTTATCAACACTGGGTCTTGTTAGATTTTTTTCTTTTCCATTTTCCCAAAATAAATTCCTCTAAAAGAGAGAAAATGAGTTTTACTGGAGGCGAGCCGTACCGTGGCTGGAGGTCGGAGCCAAAAACAACATTGCCATCTAGTGGACACAGCACGACATGACTTGTGGTTTGGCACTTGGCATACACTGTACACATCAGTACTAACAGTACTACAGTCGCTTCTCTTATACAGTGCCGTGAAAAAGTATTTGCCCACTGCTCAAATTCTTAGATTTTTCCATAGTTTCCCCACTTTAATGTTTAAAATCATCAAACAAATGTAGATATCAGACAAATGTAACCCAAGTGAACTTAAAAGTCTGTTTTTAAATGGTGATTTTATTTGTTAAGAAAAGGGTTACCTGGCCCTGTGTAAAAAAAAAAAAAAAAAAAAAAAAAAAAGAATGGCCACCTAAACCTAATAACTGGTTGGGCCACCCTCAGCAGCAACAACTGAAATCAAATGTTTTCTATGACTGGCAATGAGTCTTTCACATCTCTGTGGCGATATTTTGGCCCACTCTTCCTTGCAGAATTGTTGGAATTCAGCAACAATGGAGGGTTTTCGAGCATGAACAGCTTTTTTAAGGTCATGCCACTGCATTTAAATCGGATTAGAGTCTGGACTTTGACTAGGCCATTCCAAAACCTTCATTTTGTTTTTTCAAACCATTCAGAAGTTGGCTTGCTGGTGTGGTTTGGATCATCAAAAAATTACCAGATAACTAGCAACCCTTTATTGCTCAGTGAGTTTTTCTTTTGTTAAGTGCTAGAGGATTCTGCATCTTTTTGCACAATTTTCAAAAAAAGTAAGAATAATTTGTACCGGCATTACCAGATAACTAACAACCCTTTATTGTTCAGTGACTGTTTTTGTCAATGTCTTTGTCTCAAAAGTGTTCTCTGTCAATTGACTGTTTGTTGTCGTACTAGAGCGGCTCCAATTACCGGAGACAAATTCCTTGTGTGTGTTTTTGGACATATTTGGCAAATAAAGATGATTCTGATTCTGATTATCCTGCTGCAGAACCCAAGTGCGCTGCAGCCTCAGGTCACAAACTGATGGCTGAACATTCTCCTTCAGAATTTTCTGTTCTTCTTCTTTTCCTTTCGGCTTGTCCCGTTAGGGGTCGCCACAGCGCGTCATCCTTTTCCATGTAAGCCCATCTCCTGCATCCTCCTCTCGAACACCAACTGCCATCATGTCTTCCCTCACGACATCCATCAACCTTCTCTTTGGTCTTCCTCAAGCTCTCTTGCTTGGCAGCTCCATCCTCATCATCCTTCTACCAATATACTCATTATTTCTCCTCTGGACGTGTCCAAACCATCGAAGTCTTCTCTCTCGAACTTTGTCTCCAAAACATCAAACCTTGGCTGTCCCTCTGATGAGGGACTTCTTAGATAACCTTTTTCCTTGTATTATTTCCTGTACTGTGAGGTTCCACCACCAAGTCTCCTTCTCTCCTTTCCTGCCAGAAGATACACCATGCACTGTCCCTCAGCATTCATCCTGGCTTGGGACCGGCTTACAGTTTGCACTGGCTTGTGCCCCCCAGTGGGCTGCATTCAATTAGGCTTGGGTGTGATCACTGAAAATTAACCAAAAATTGTGATTAACCACAATTAATTCAGGATTTAACAAGGGGGTTAATTACTTTTTCACACAGGGCCAGGTAACTGTTTTATTTTTCCTTAATAAATGAAAACATTTAAAAAACAGCATATTAAGTTCACTTAGGTTATACTTGTCTGATATTTACATGTTTGATGATCTCAAAGAATGCAAAAAATTTATTTGAGAAGGGGTCCATTACTTTTTCACAGCACTGTATATATACATATATATATTTCCCTTACCACTTATATAGTCTTAATTTGAGTCAATTTTCCCATGTAGTTATTAGTTCGAAGTTGTGTTTCCACGTGGCTTTCCTCATCCCACTCTGTGCATGATTTGTCGGAAGTGGGTGTCGATTTCACCTCTTGCTTGCCGCTGAAAATAAATCGTCAGCCTCCCACCATTGTGCCGTACAAGTCCAGATGGATCACTTGCGCTAAAAATGTCCCCCATTGTCTTTTCAGTCACACTTCAAATTAGATGCACAAGTATACTTGGAGGTGTAGTTTTTTTTTTTTTTTTTAATATTCCACCCACAAGTGAGTTAAGGATGCTGGATTGAACCATGCAAAAACATTAGATTTCAAACATTTCCTGATGTTTACTTGAGTTTCATCAATCAGTCAATGCTGTGGGCTCAAGATCGATGTAAACTGTGCAGGCAGCTTGTGAGAAAAAGGGTTTATCTTCCATGTGCAAGCAAGCAAAGGCTTAAATTCAACATTATGAGGCCAGGATTAAACCATCTGCATGATTTAGCGCTTGCTCTCACATTCACTTGCTGGGCCAAAATGAGGGGCTTAAAATATTCACAGTGAGGCATGAATTTATGATGTGAAGTGATCCATGTTTCAGTGCAAGCACATAATTCACCTTCAAGTATTTGACGACAAAAGGCGCAGTGAACAAAATAAGTCACTTTAACACCTTTATTTGGGTTCCCAATACACAAATTGAAGAGAATTGTCTGCTTTAGATTTCAAGCGACATCAAAGGCATTGACCAACAACTGTAAATGTGAACTGTAGTCCTATTTACACCATTTGTAACAGACATTGGTATTTTCGGACAATTACATTTATCACAACCCATGGAGGGAGTGGTCACTCGCAGTACAATTAAAAGGCCTCTTGCAATTTAAGTCGATAGATCAGAAATGCGCTTTTCACAGACGTTACATCAGCTTCAATTGCAGATCTAAAATGGGTCTGCTTGTGGAGCTCATGCGCTGCTTTGGGGAGATTGTAAGGGAAAAAAAGAATCACCAAAAAATAATAAGCAGGCTGTGGCCCGGTGAGATACCAAGTTTTTCATGTCTTTATATTGGGCGAGGTGGTGAGTCTCCACACAAGCAGGTACGAAAACCCAACAATTTCTTATATTAAAAAAGTTCATAACCTGAGATTTTTAGTGGAACATTAGAAGAACATAAATTAACTGTGTAAACTGCTGTGATGGCTGCAAGCACTAGTAGCTATGCGGCTTCCCTTTGTTTTAAAACCTCAAACATGCACATTAAAATTGTGAAAAGAAATTTCAACGTTTTTTGTCGCACACAGCTTGATGCATCATGCTGTTACATTGGACAGCTTCACAAGAATCAGCAGCAGTGTGGACAATGAGAAATCCATATAATTTAAGACTTTTTTTCTCTCTCTTTTTTTAAAAGTCTATTCAATGCTGTAATACGGCAGTGGGAACAACACTGGAGGTTATAAGTTCATTCCTTGGGCACTTAGTAAAGAGTCCAGCATGTCGAAAGTGTCTTTGTAGTCAGTGTGTTGGCCGTTGGCCATCAGCAGGCCGTTGGTACCATCGTGGCCGTGGTGCTCCATCATCCTCTGGCTGCTATCAGAGTAGTGGGCAGAGCTAATGGCCGCCTTTGAGCTCCTGCTGCTCTTGGACGAGTGATGGTGGTGGTTGTGGTGGTGGTGGTGGTGATGGTGGCCTCCGTCAGGGTGAGGCCTCTTTCGAGAAGAGCCTGAGCTACAATCGCCGCCGGGAGGTCGCTGGGACACGGAAGCGGTGTCCACCCGGCAACTGGCGCCGAGGGAATACGGGTGGGAGTGGCTGTGTTTGGAGTGGCGGTGGCTGGCGTGCTCCTTGTGCTTGTCTTTGCCCTGGTCGGAGCCACCGTGGCGATCCGATGAAACTTTGATCCTCATCTTGAGCTCCTCGTTAGTGGCCGAGCCGTTCTCTGCGAAAGAAGCGGGCACCCGAGTCTTTTTGGAGCTCGATTTCTCGCGCCTACCGTCACCCGGCTGGCCGCCCGGCAGAGCCTGGCTGCGCTTCTTGTGGTGGTGCGAGGTAGCGGCAGGAGGCGGCGTGTACATGTCTGTGCCAGCCTCCTCCTTGATGCCGTTCTGCAGAGCGAGCTCCGCCGCATGTTTCTCTCTGTACTTTTCCAGAGTTAAGACTTTCTGCGGCCGCAAAAAAGGGGCTGCGTTTGCAGCGACCTGCTGGGGTTTACTGGCAGAGCCGCCTGCCGTTTTGTGTTCGTGTTTCAACACAGTGAAGTCCGAATGGGGGGGCTGCGAGAAAGGGTCACTGAGAGGATGGTAGGAGGCATAGGCGCCTGTCATGGCACCCAGGGACATCTCTGTGGAGTCTGACGTTGAGGTGGAAGGGAAGAAGGAACCGGCGACACCAGAGAGGCTGTCTAACGACACCCCCTGGAATGCGCCGTCCACAGAAGGACCTTCTGTCTTTGGCTTCTTAGCAGCTTGAATGGCCTGAAAGCGACAAACAATTCAACATGACGTCGAAACACTGCAGCAAAACACATCTGGCAAATGCACAATGTCCACATACCCTCCAGTTTCGGATCCTCTTTAGCCTGCTGGGCGTCTTCTCCAGAATCTGAAGAAACTCATGTGTGAGCTCTACAAAAACAAAGAATGGCATCAAGGGCCGGCTCCCAGACGCACCGTTCCTAGGAGGGTGCCCTCACCGTCCAGCAGCTGCAGCGTCACCGTGCGGTCCACGTACTCCCACCAGTGCTTGCCATCGGTCGACACGGGGATCTCCCAGTTGGACCACTTGCAGGCAAGGTGTATACAGACGCAGGCGACCACTGTGGGCCGATACTGCAGGCAGAACGTGGTGAGGTGCAAACTGTCGGGGAAGAGGACGACAACGGGACAAAAGACAAAGGTCAGCTAAATGCTTTTAAAAGACGACGCCTTCAATCATAGCACGACATGTTTCCACCAAAGCAGAACGCTTCAGTTTGGTCTACACAGTACAGGCTTGTCTAACTCACAGGGTGTGTGTGTGTACGCCAATCAAAAAGAAGTGAACAAGTTTAGTATCCTGACAAAAGCCTGCGGGCACAGGTTGGAAATATCCACAACTTTTAATAATGGGGAAAACTAAACTGTACTGTTTGATGGAAAAATGGCTTCAGCTGGAATGCACAGGTCAATCAGTCTACATCACATACACAAGGCCTCACCTCAACACTAAGATTTTGACTTAAATTATGATATTCAAAAAATGGGGGTGGCCTTCAATGTTAAAAATGTTGTTTCTCAGTCAGTTCATTCTTTAAGTGACCAGTAAGAGGCCATGTGGAATGTGAGGCTGAGAAACAATGGAAATGAAGCCTCTTACAGGACAACTCCTACACCCACACTCCTATACTCCACTGCAAACTTCCTGTCAGCAAAGCATGGGGAAAGCCTCGAATTGGGAACTTGACCCGGGACTCACTCACACCTTATATGATTGGGAAGTCACAATGGGCCTCATTCACTATTGGATGTGGAGAAATGTTCTTATTCTGCGCACAATTTCAGTGTATATGCAAAATCACCATCACATTCATGACACGTCTCCACCGGCCAATTTTCTTCTCACCACCGTGCGTAGGCAGAGTCTGAGGAGGTTCTAAATTTGTTCGCAGAGTAAGAATAAATTCACAGAAGAACACTGATGAATCACAGATTTGTGTGTCAAATATTGTGTACGATTTAAGCACAAATTTGTCCGTACGCACAGTCGGTGTCGTTATATATGTGATTCAAGGTGGTGGTTATTATCATCACTAATTTGATGTGCAGGAGCAAGACGCACATTCTTTTGAGACGGTCGGACGCCGGTGGGTGTACTTGTGCCAGAGCTAACCTTCTGCTTGGGCTTGGCACGGAGCATTTACATCAGGTAATATCATAGTTTAGGAGTCAAGCACCCCCTAATTGACTACAATAATACAAAAATGGAGAAAAGGGACATCAGATCTTTTAGTCTTTTACTGAATGTCCTAAAATGGAAACTAAGTCCGTGTTGACATTTGTGAGGAGTGACTCCCTACAAAAAACATTCATTTTGTGTGTGCACCATAAAATCTGTCTCACGTCGCCATCTTGGAACTGCTTTAAAGAACAAAACTGAGGACATGAAGGGTCCTCCAAGACTCTCATGCCCCCTATGGAAGCCACATTCAGTTTGCAGTGTAGTTTGGTGGGTATATGTTGGTTAATTTGGGGTGTTTAAAAAAAACCAAAACAACAAAAACAAGGCTATACTAAACTCTACTCAGGCTACCATCTGAGTGTTTTTAACCTATGCACTGTGTACCAAACAACCGTGAGAGGTAAGAGACACCACTACATTCCACGCTGTGCATTCAACCCCTCTGTGCCAAAGCCCTTGTACAATACACCGCATACAGCAGCCTGGCCGGTTCTGGATTTCCAGGGTCCAGCTGCACACAGGGTGATGGACACAGGAAGGGGTCCTGCAGGACAGGAAGCTATAGTGTGCCATTAAAGTGCCATAATGGGAACAGGATAATAACCTGTTGGTAGCCATGAAATAGGAAGTCTGTGCCAAATCCTTGCTTGCTGTAAAGGAAGGAGAAAGTTGGTTTTAGAAGCCAGTTAATGGGTTGCTACAACACAGTCATGGTCTTTGGGGGTGTCACGGTTTCATTTTCCCGGCCTCATGTCTGCGTAAAGAAATAAACTGCATCTTTGGCTGCCTTCGCAATGCTCACGTTAGGTGCGGTTCAAACGAGCTCTGGTGCGATTGCTCTGCTAGTGCGGCTCATTTAGTTAAGTGTGAACGCTATCATCCAAACGCTGGTGCGCACCAAACAAGAGACAGCTTGAATGGGGATCTTGGTGCACTTCCAAGTGAACTCGGGTACAGTTCGGTTCACTTGAGTTCAAATGTGAACGCTACACAGACAAGCTTTAAAATGACATTTAAGAGAAAACAAGTGTGAGCCCCGCACCTTTAATTTAAAAAGATTAATTTTTGGAACCTTTCATGCTATCTTAGCCAGTAAAATGGATGGATTCAACCAAGCAGATAGCATTTTTGGGGGGAAATACTTCAATCATAGGGGTGGGCATTGTTTAGAACCTCACGATTTGATTCAATTTCAATTCTTTAGGTTGCAATTCCATATTGATTTAAATGCTCCAATATCGACTCAGCAAGAAGTAAAAATCCACAAATAAGAGTACATTTTGACAATTCTTTCCAATATGTATTTTTGATGCGATGTAAAAACATGCCGTATGTCACGTCACATTTTTTATCTATAGTCAAACTTTGCACCTTATTTGTGCACATGGAGTACAAAAGTAACAAACATGAAAGTGTAGAAACATCGAAAAGGTGAAGTGCATGCAAACGTAATGTTTATTTCCTCCTGAAAATTGTAATGAAATAAAAAATGTGCACAATAAATTATTCGCGCAAATGAAGTACTAAAGTAAAAACATGATGACAGCTCTGTATTGAAAAAGTAAAGCACATGTATATGTAAACAATATTTATTGATTAGAATTAGGGTTACTATTATTTGCAGGATTTTTTACATCTAATTAAGTGGCATGTTTGCGGCACTGTGACAATTAAACCATCTTTCATGTTGTTATTGCGTCCCATGGTCCAAGTGTCTTTTGTCCATTTCCTGTGTTCTGAATTTAAATCCAAAATTACCCCAAACATCAGATTTAAAAGTAGAAGTTGTTCGCTTCAAGCTGCTGCTGCCACGGCTGCTTGCTTCGTCGCTATTTTGTTGTTGTTTTGTCCACCCATACAACGCAAATCCACGCTAAGCGCCTATCAGTGGCCAAGAGGTGAATTGATTCAGAAGATTTTAAGTGAAGTTGTGAATTTATGAGCATTTATGAGAAAAATGGCAGCATGACCGTCAAGTGAACCGCACCAAATATGCTATCACAATTACTTTTCAATTTTGGTCCAGACCAGTATTAGACTTCTAAGGCTCTATTTTCGTGACTAGCGCAAATCCAGTGTTGCGCTTGGCGTTACTGCGATGGGGTGGCCTAGACCTGGTTTTAGTAATTTTGTGGACTGGCGTACCCCCAGCACATTTAAAATGGGGCGTCTGCACTGGTGCGGGCATCACCGCAGCTGATTTTTATCTTGTCCAATTAAAGTGGCTTCTCTCTTTCCCTTTAAAAGCGGCAATGGAGACATCTCTAAAGACAGAAGACGACAGAGCGAACCGTGCATGACTGGAGCATTGAACGCCAGAGGGATATCCTTTTAAAATACAGAATGAGCTGGTGAAAAATCAGTGGCGACTTAAATGTGTCTGCGGACCTCATTGGTCTACAGCCCCTCCGACGATCAATCCCCCCACCCACATAACTGCGTGTCGGCCAGTAGCTGGGATGATTTAAAAAGTACAATAAAGATGATAATAACAATTATAATGCATTCAATAAATTGACTTTTATAATGATTAAGAGGGTTAAAGTCCGGCGTTGAAATAAGTCCGTCATCCACTACACGTTCGAGGAGCTCGCGTATCTGTCTACCTGGATGAGCCCTGATCAAATTCACCAAAATCGCGTTAAATCACTTGTGCCAAAACTTAGACGTGGTCCCAGTAGGCTTAAGTTTAGATGGACTTTCTGACACCAAGCCCACCTCCAAGGGCACACCCTCGCTGAGGCGACACTGCTCAGCTTGGCACAGATGGGTCTGCCAATGCGTAGCGACTCTGGCGCCTACACGAATTGAAAATAAAGCCCCCAGTTACCCAATTGTCACATGTGCCGGGCGGATGTCAAAGGACACACCCTCGCTGTGCCGACACCGCCCAGCTTTGGCGCAGACAGGTCTGCCAAAGTGGCGAACATGCCGCACGTCTCGCGCTTGCACCAACATCAAGATGCGTCAGTTTTTACACTTAAGCGCAGCTGCGCTGTCTACAAAAATAGAGCCCCCAGTGTTAACAAGCCTGAAAGTATTTATCCAATGCAGCTGTGACAATAACCCAAAGTAAGTAACACCACTGCCACCAAAAGGTGTGCAAAAGGAGATTTGAATCTGGAGAACCTGTGACACCCCTGATATCTTTGGTTTTAAAATATAATTCATGCAATTGTCTAAGACAAACTTGGTTCCAAAATGGCACCTGCACTAAGAAAAGGTTACACCAAGAATCAACCATTAGCTAAACACAGAAAAGCACACAAAGAAGGCTTTACCTCGTACCAGCTGGGAGCACCTCACAACATCAGTGTGTGGATGATCTATAGTGATTTCAAAACCTGCAATCAAACAATGAAGGGAGAGCCATTAAAAGTTTGAAGTTTGATTTTTTTGCGAAGGAAACACACACACATTGCAGAATCAGAATCCTCTTTATTTGACAAGTATGTCCAAAAAACACACAAGGAATTTGTCTCCGGTAGTTGGAGCCGCTTTAGTACGACAACAGACAGTCAATTGACAGAGAACACTTTTGAGACAAAGACATTGACAAAAACAGTCACTGAACAATAAAGGTTTGTTAGTTATCTGGTAATGCCGGTACAAATTATTATTACTTTTTTTGACAATTGTGCAAAAAGATGCAGAATCCTCTAGCACTTAGAGCAGTTCGAATGACTAATTTCGCAATAGTCCGGTGCAATGACCATTGTGCAAAGGGCGCCCAGACTTCAAGGAGTGCATGTCATAAATGTGAAGCAGAGTGCGTAATGTATGCAGACGACACGGTTTTCTTTGTTCATGGTCGCTCCAAAGATACTGTTGCTGCTAAACTCACTAAAACAATGTCCTGTGTCACAACTGCAGGAGTGCTGTCTACAGCTAAACGTTTCTAAAACTGTAGGCATGTATTTCACTAAAACATAGTATCACCTGACCCCGACATACTTGTTAATGGAGAAAAAATGCAAATTGTCAGCCAATACAAATATTTTGGGTTAATAATAGATTCACAGCTTTCCTTTAAAGCTCATATTGACAAATTGTGTAAAAATATCAAATTAAACCTCGCAAATTTTCGTGCAATTTGATATGAAATGTCAACTAAAGCCACAAAAATGTATTTACATTCAATGATTCTTAGTCACTTTAACTATTGCATAAACAGTTGGTCCCAGGATGGTCAGAATGCAAAAAAACCATTGGAAGTTTTGTACAAACAAGTAATTAAAGTGATGGATAAAAAATCAAGGCACTATCATCACTGTGCAATTTAAAAAAAATACAGTCTTTCAAACTGGGACAGTTTTCACATATTTGCAGATTTAAATTTGATTTATAAAGTACTGCATGATTTGGCTCCAGCTCCTCTGGCTGAGTTCATCAGCCAAAGAAACCGCTCTGAGCGTGTCACTCGAGGCTCTGTCAGAGGTGACCGTCTCATTCCTCTGCGCGGGAGCACTTTCAGTAAGTCAGCCTGGTCAGTGAGGAGCGCTGGTGAGTGGAACTCAGTACCTGAGGAGGTTAAACTGCTTACAACATACAAGGCCTTCACAAAAAAACTGAAAATGTGGCTAGTTAACATCTATAGCTGCCAACACTAAAAGACAAGTATGTTATGATGTTTTTTTTGTTTTTGTTATGATCAAATGATTTGTGGTTTTATTCTCTCTTAATAGTATAGTAAGTCTTTGATTATGTATCCTGTATTATATTGTCTTGTAGATTACTGATTTTTTACATCATGGCCAGGGGACTACAGATGAAACAATTTTTTTAACCATGTGTTTTATGAAATTGCATTGTCCCCTTTCAAATAAATTTATTTAAAAAATTAATTAATTAATTAATTTTAAAAAAAGAAAAAAGGAGTGCATGTCATAAATGTCGGTGACAGTGCATCCTGTTCAACGCGTGGAAAAGAGTGACGGTGCCTGAGCTTACCCAGCGTTTGCAGGACGATGGTTTCCAGTGCTACAAGCTCTTGTGACTGCTGATGGAATGCCTAGAAAACACCAAGGCATCAGACTACACATATGTACAAGGTTGTATGTTGCATCTTCATCCGCTGTTCTGGGTTACACATAAATTCCCCTTAATGCAATGTCGATATGTTGTAGGAATATTGAGTCTCTGACGGAAACTACAGAGAATCAGGGGGGATACGTTCCAGAAAAGGAAGGTCAAACAGTCGTTTGGGATTTGTAGTTCTTTTACTGTGTGTCCCCTAGAAATGATCATTGGGTAGGAGCCAATAAAAAGGCACTGCTTCAAATTTTGTGGACTGTTATACCGATTATTTGATTTGTGGATGGTTTTTCATCTGTTAGTAAGTTAATAAATATTTGAAAATTGCATTTTTTGTTGATATTTTTTTTTATCTCACACTCGACAAATACTTTGCATAAAAAATGTAAATCTAATACTGAAACGTATAAAAACTAAACTAAA
This sequence comes from Phycodurus eques, assembly GCF_024500275.1. Taxonomy (NCBI): domain Eukaryota; kingdom Metazoa; phylum Chordata; class Actinopteri; order Syngnathiformes; family Syngnathidae; genus Phycodurus; species Phycodurus eques. The sequence goes on from NC_084525.1 coordinate 37,160,156, forward strand.
ACAAAGAAAACATATAAATCTATTACAAATTAACAAACCTGCCAGAAAAACTAATTACAACTGAATCTGAAAAAAAGTCAAAATTCAATAAAAAGTAACTATAATGGAAAACCTAAAACTACTATAACCCTGCCCTGAACTCACTTATTGAATTGCCCACCCTTTTAGGAGAACCTTAAGCACTTTTCGCCGAGTTAGACACAACCTGCAAACATAATTTCACCTACAAAAACACGTTTTGAATTGCATAGGGGTAAGCACAGCTAGCAAAAGTGAAACTCAATTAAAGCACAGGTGTCTCAACATAAATACAGAAACTCAAAACTGATCACACTTGTGGCTAATGAAGAAACCAATATAAGCCAGTTCAGTGAGTACTGAAGCTCAGCTAAGCTAATAAACGCACACCCATGAAGTTACTGTACTATTGTCACATCCTGAAATGCTAGCTGCTCAAGTGAATCAGAATCATCTTTATTTGCCAAGTATGTCCAAAACACACAAGGAATTTGTCTCCAGTAGTTGGAGCCGCTCTAGTACAACAGACAGTCAATTTACAGAACACTTTGGAGACATAAAGACAAAAAACAATTGTGCAAAAAGATGCAGAGTCCTCTAGCACTTAGAGCAGTTCGAATGACTAATATTGCAATAGTCCGGTGCAATGACCATTGTGCAAAGGGTGCTGAGACTGCAAGGAGTGGATGCGGTTTAAAGTGACGAGTAGTGCGATAATCTGGGACAATGTTGGTTGTGCAAATGTTACAGATACTCCTCCATCAGTGTGTAAATGGCGCAGATGCTACTCTGGCATGATTGGCCAGTATATGCAAATAGTGCAGCATGGCGAGACAACTACAGTGAGTGCACGAGTAATACATAATTGGCCCCACAGAAATGTGACAACGAACTCAAGTTAAAACATTGCCAGCTTATTGTAATGGAATTATAGGTTAGGTGTTTAAGAAGTTGATCGCAAGAGGGAAGAAGCTGTTGGAATGTCTACTAGTTCTAGTTTGCATTGATCGGTAGCGCCTACCTGAGGGAAGGAGCTGGTGACTGGGGTGCGGAGGGTCCAAGAGCATTTTGCACGCTCTTGTCTTAGTTCTGGCAGCGTGCAAGTCCTCAATGGTGGGTAGGGGGGTACCGACAATCCTTTCAGCAGTTTTGATTTTCCGTTGCAGTCGGAGTTTGTCCTTTTTTGTAGCAGTACCAAATCAGACTGTGATGGAAGAACACAGGACTGATTCGATGACCGCTGTGTAGAACTGTCTCAGCAGCTCCGGTGGCAGGCCGTGCTTTCTCAGAAGCCGCAGGAAGTACATCCTCTGCTGGGCCTTTCTGAGGACGGAGTTGATGTTGGTCGCCCACTTCAGGTCCTGAGAGATTGTAATTCCCAGGAACTTGAAGGTCTCGACGGTTGACACAAGGCAGCTGGACAACGTGAGGGGCAGCTGTGGCGAAGGATGCCTCCTGAAGTCCACAATCATCTCTACAGTCTTGAGCGTGCTCAGCTCCAGGTTGTGTCGGCCGCACCACAGCCCAAGCTGCTCCGCTTCCTGTCGATATGCAGACTTGTCACCGTCCTTGATGAGGCCGATGACCGTGGTGTCATCTGCAAACTTCAGGAGTTTGACAGTCGGGTTCGCTGAGGTGCAGTCGTTCGTGTAGAGAGAGAAGAGCAGCGGAGAGAGGACAAAACCTTGGGGCACCCTAGTGCTGATGCTGCGTGTGGATGAGGTGGCCTCCCCCAGCCTGACCTGCTGTGTCCTGCCCGTCAGAAAGCTGTAAATCCACTGGCAGATGGCAGGTGAGACGCTGAGCTGGAGAAGCTTGGTTGAAAGGAGTTCTGGGATGATGGTGTTGAACGCTGAGCTGAAGTCCACGAACAGGATCCTCGCGTAGGTCCCTGCACTGTCGAGGTGTTCTAGGATGAAGTGCAGTCCCATGTTGACTGCATCATCCGCAGACCTGTTCGCTCGGTAGGCAAACTGCAGGGGGTCCAGCAGGGGACCTGTGACACTCTTGAGGTGGTCCAGCACGAGACGCTCAAAGGACTTCATGACCACAGATGTCAAAGCGACAGGCCTGTAGTCATTCAGACCAGAGATTGCAGGTTTCTTGGGGACTGGAATGATCGTGGAGCGTTTGAAACAGGATGGAACTTCGCACATTTCCAAATATCTGTTGAAGATCTGAGTGAAGACTGGAGCGAGCTGGTCCGCGCAGACTTTGAGGCAGGATGGCCGCTTTGTTAATCTTCTGTTGTTTGAAGATGCGTCTCACATCCTGTTCATGGATGGTTAACGCAGAAGTCAGAGGTGTGGTTGTGGTCGCGGGTGCGGCTGGGTGGGTGTGTGGTGTGAAACTGTCCTTTTCAAATCTGCAGTAGAAGGTATTTAAGTCGTTGGCTAGTGTGCTATTGTTCTCAGCTTGGGGGGATCGTCGCTTGTAATTAGTCCGCGATTGGAATGCATGCCAGACTGATTTAGAGTCGTTTGCGCTAAACTGTTTTTCCAACTTTGCTGCATAGATCCTCTTTGCAATGTTAATTTCTTTAGTAAGCTGGTTTCTAGCTCGATTATACAGGGCCCTGTCCCCGCTCTGATATGCGTCCTCCTTAGCTTGGCGGAGCTGCTTAAGTTTAGCAGTGAACCACGGCTTGTTGTTGTTGAATGTGCGAAATGATTTTGTTGGTACACAAACCTCTTCACAGAAACTGATATAGGATGTGACAGTGTCCGTATATTCATCCAGGCTGCCAGCTGAATTATCAAAGACACTCCAGTCTGTGCAGTCTAAACAGCTTTGAAGTTCCAGCTTGGCTTCATTGGTCCACTTTTTGACTGTTTTCACTGTAGGCTTCGCACATTTAAGTTCTTGCCTGTACGTTGGTATTAAGTGAATTAAGCAGTGATCAGACGAGCCCAGGGCTGCACGAGGTATAGCACGGTATGCGTTTTTTACCGTAGTGTAGCAGTGGTCTAAAGTATTACTTTCCCTGGTAGTAGTCGATGTGCTCCTTGTATTTAGGGAGTTCGTGGTTGAGTTTAGCTTTGTTAAAGTCCCCGAGAATAATGAGGGGTGAGTCCGGGTGGGGTTTTTTCAATTTCGTTGACTTGTTCGGCGAGCGTTAGCAATGCGGCGTTCGTGTTAGCTTGAGGCGTAATATAGACTCCAGCCAGTATGAACGATGCAAACTCACGTGGCAAGTAGAATGGTTTACAGTTTAGTCGTTGGCTAGTTTGCTATTGTTCTCAGCTTGGGGGGATCGTCGCTTGTAATTAGTCAGCGATTGGAATGCATGCCAGACTTATTTAGAGTCGTTTGCGACTCCAAATGCGGGCTGCAGTGGGTGCTGAGCACCGTGACGCCCGTACACCATTTTTAGTTGATATGGAGGCATATCCCGCCGCCCTTTGTTTTCCCCGATGATTCCATGTCGCGGTCCGCTCGATGAATGTTGAAGCCGGGAAGCATGACGGCGCCATCGGGTACAGCGTCGCAAAGCCAGGTCTCCGTGAAGCACATGGCCGCGGAACGTCCGAAGTCTTTACTGGTCTTTAACAGAAGATGAAGCTCGTCCATTTTGTTGGATAGGGAGCGTACATTCGCGAGGTGGATCGACGGGAACGCTAATCCGTGTCCTCTCTTGCGGAGCTTCACCTGAATACCGGCTCGTTTCCCTCTGTGGCGCCGCTTCCGTCTCCATGCGTCGAAAACCACGGACGCCGCTCCGGTGAGTAACTCGGGGAAAAAACTGAGCGGATATTCGAAAGTTGGTGACAGAAAGTCCGGAGTAGCCTCCTTGATGGTTAGCAGGTCTCCCCTTGTGTAAGTGAGTCGTGTAAGGTCTCATAAGACGGACGAAAAACACAAGAACAAAGACAATACTAAAGAGCGCGTTACCGAGGCGACCACACTGGTAGGCGCCATCTCTCCAAGATGGCGCCTACAGGCTTGTTGCACAACAGGCTCCTTATGCCTTTTTAATTAATGCCATCTTTTTTATACTTACAAGAAATCCTAAGAATGCCAATAAGAAAAAATGCTCTTGAAAGTAAAATTAATTTTTGTCTTTTCTTGCCTCACTGAAAATATTTCTAAAGAAAATTGTTTGGTGCTCAATGTGAATTTAAGAAATAAAACAGTTGATTATTAAAAAAAGATAAACAATTGGTCATTCATTTTAAGTGAAATGGCTTATTTTTCATGTGTATTCATAATTGTCTTTAACCAACAAAAATATAATTTATGGGAATACTTGATTTGATAATAGTTTTAATAGGATACTCGAATACTAAAAATATTGGATTGCTGCAGCCCGATAATACATAATAGTAAAAATTTATTATTAGGAAATTTGTATCAGAACGCTTTAGTTAAAACACTGTGTATGTGATAATATGGAATTAATTTTGTTTAGTAATATGACAGTAGATAATAAAATATTTGTTAAGCTAGTCAGTCAGAGTGGCAAGGAGTGCCAAGTTATCAATGTCCTTACACCAGTGATTTCCAACCTTTATGGAGCCAAGGCACATATTTTACAATTGAAAAATATCACGGCACACCAATAAACAAAAGTTTCACAAAAAGTGGACACATTTATTGCTGTATGTACCTCATGCCATCGAATAGAAGAGCATGTATTTGTTCTGTCTGTCACTATACCTGACTGGCATAAATAGATGAAAAAAGACACATCATTTCTTGTAAATAATTTTTTGAGCAATTACGTAAAATTTTATAATTTCCCACAGTACACCTGAAGCGCGCTCACGGCACACTGGTTGAGAATCACTGCCATACAGCACTGTTCCTGTCATACTGTGTTACATATTTTTGTTTGCACATGAAGGACAAAAAAACCTGTTTTTGTTTAAAATCCCACTCTCGCCCCTGCTATTTGCACTACTTATCGAACCATATTAAAAGTATCTGTACTCCTGTGACAGAACACAAAGTCAATCTTTCCGCATATGACATCCTTATTAACAAGAACCCAAGGCATCACTTCAAACTGTTTTCAACGTCATTTAGACATTTTTGCAATTGTCAGAATATGCTATCACTTGATCAAAATCAATAATACTCCCTACGACGACTAACTCATGGAATCCTGTGGACCAAAATCCAAACTTTCCTATTCCGACCGGGAAAATCAAATATCTAGGCATTGATATACCAGCAAAACCTACAGAGTTAAATAATTAAAAATCACATATCACTACTGGAAATTTTTTTTGAAGATTTAAAGAATTTCAAATTAGATGTGGTAAATTCCTTCAATACTATAAAGTAAAACAACAATCCTAAAAATATTCTCAACACACGTGAATACTTAGAACTACTCATTTTTATTCAGAAAATAGTCTAACTACTCTCACAAAACAAAAGTCTCGTTTCAAAAGTATACAAATGAATCTAAAGTACTACCGTAATTTCTTGTGTATAATGCGCACCCATGTATAATACATACCCCCAAAGTTGACCTCAAAATTCCGGAAAACCCTTGTACCTGTGTGTAATGCATTTTTACAATGCATGATTTTGCTTGCACTTTATTTAAACACGTAATACTTTTTATTTACTTGCTCTTATTTTGAAATTCACAGTCCTACGTTTATTTAGTAAATGAGAAAACACACAGTTGTGCTAATATGTTTGATTACCCAGGCAGAATTTGTAAAATGTGTACAATTCTTTAAAGAAAACATGAGGGGCAAAACATTTAATTTTATTTTAATGGGATTCAAATTAAACTGTCAAGCATTTTAGAAAAGCATTATCATAAAACAAAACATAACCATAAATAAATTAATGATGGTTGTTGCTCAGTCATCAGTCGTATTTAAAAAAAAAAAAAGATTTTACAAATTCTGCCAGGGTATGTAAACTTATGAGCACAACTGTACATATATGCAGTCATACGTACCCCTGTCATATTGGAATGATAGTGTAGGCTACACCTTTTTCATGGCGTATTAGAATGAAAGTGTACAGTTTTTTTCATAACCTCTAGATGGTGGCATACATTTATAAAATGGGAAAGTTTTTTACATTTTTTCCTATACCTATGTATAATGTGCACTATTGACTTTTGACAATGTTTTTTTGGGGGAAAATTTGCATTATACATGAGAAATACAGAAAAAGACCTCTCACTGTCTACTGACAATGATTACTGGCCACAAATCTGCAACAATACATTATCAATTACAAAAAAACAGTAATTTACAGCTAATCCAGTTCAAAGTACTCCATAGATGACACATTTACACAATATAGTATGCATAAAATGGGCTATTCAAAATCAAACATATGCACTTATTGGACTGAAAACTTCCGGTGACTAGGTTCACAGAAACTCTCCTCAGTTTTGAACTGTAGGATTCCGTTTTCTCCTAATCTTTGTCAACTGGGTGATTTAAAAAGTATAGATTGTCCAAATAAACATGCTCAACTAATACTTGTAATTCTAGCAATCGCTAAAAAAACTATTGTTAAACTGGAAAGATAAGCTATCAACATTAACCAATGGCAAAATCTTGTCATAGAGTATATAACACTAGAAAATATCTCTTCGAAATGTAATAAGCAAATGGATAACTAAAAAAATAAAAAAAATAAACTGGTCACTGGGTTTCCTAATTAACACAAGATGTACTAGCGGATCGCCGATGTTACGTGTGCTTCGTGGTTTCGCTGGGACCACAACCAGTGCCAGGACCCGCAGCACCTCAACACGAAAATACAAAAGACCAGTGCATCAAATACGACACGGGCTGATCTGATGAGCAAAAATTAAACGTAAATGTTTTATTGCTTAAACGTAAGAGTAGATGTCCGTTCCAGAGGTGGGTAGAGTAGCCAAACATTGTACTCAAGTAAGAGTACTGTTATTTGACAATAATATGACTCAAGTAAAAATTAGTCCTCCAAAAAATTACTTCAGTAAGAGTAAAAAGTACACAGTAAAATAATTACAAGTACCGAGTAAATAGTAAGTAGCTTCAGATTTTTTTTAACCACAGCATGAACATCAATAAAAACAATTACAAAATATAATGTGAATATGCAAATTCTGATGTAACCGCGTGTGTGTGTGTGTGTGTGTGTGTGTGTGTGTGTGTGTGCACAGTCAGTTCTCAAGTTATAAGTGATCTGAAATTATCAAGTTTGGGCAGACAGGGCCAGACAAATACTACAATACATGAAAGCTGTGTTTTTCTTCGTCTCAATGTAAACACGAGTAGCGCTGTTGTCTTCATGATAACGGCGACCTTCCCAACATGGATGCCACGTAGGCATGACAATCAGCGGGGTTGGCTTATCTAGTGTTCATACAAAAATTTCAATTTTTTGTCAATATGGGGTGTTGTGTGTAAATTAACGTGGAAAAAATGAACTTAAATGATTTTTAGCAAATATAAAAAAAGAGTGAAAAATTTAAGGGGGTCTGAAAACTTTCCATACCCACTGTATGTATAATGCATTTTTACAATGCATGCTTTTTCTTCTTCCCATATGATCAAAACATTAAGTATTATCTGTATTTTGTTAGTTTTTTCCCCAAAATAATAATTATGAAGTTGAGCACCTTATTTGAACACATAATACTTATTTTGAAATTCACAGCCCTACTTTTAGTTAGCAAATGAGAAAACAGTTGTGCTGATATGTTTGATTACCCAGGCAGAATTTGTAAGATGGGTACAATTCTTTAAAGAAAACATTAAGGGCCAGGCGAAACACATTGAATTTTATTCTAATGGGATTCAAATTAAACTGTCAAGCATTTGAGAAAAGCATTACCATTAAACAAAACATACCAATAAAGAAAATAATGATGGTTGTTGTTCAGTAGTCATTCATATTTAAAAAAATAAATAACTAAAAAATATTTCACAAATTCTCCTAGGGTATGTAAACTGATGAGCACAACTGTACATATATGCAGTCATACGTACCCTGTCATATTGGAATGAAAGTGTAGGCTGCACCTTTCTCATAACCTCTAGGTGGCGATGGCATATTGGAATGCAAGTGTAGTTTTTTTCATAACCCCTAGATGGTGGCATACATTTATAAAATGGGAAAGTTTTTTCCATTTTCCCCTATACCTATGTATAATGTGCACTATTGACTTTAGACAATTTTTTGGGGGGGGGGAGAAAATGTGTATTATACACGAGAAATTACAGTAGCTCTTCGCATTAATCAGTAACCAATTGGGGTGCGCGGTATAAACGGTACACTCGGTAGATGGTATAAATTTGGCCAAAGTTAGCAATTTGGACTTTATAGTCCAATTGCGATAATGGTAGTTGATGCTGTCATTGCATCTGTCTCAGTATAAAAAGGGCTCAAGCACATCTGATCAGTTTTTTTAAACCAGATCCAAGCTGATTTGAAAAATAAAATAAACTAAAAAAAGGACACTAACCATGTCCATTCCGCCTGCTCCTGGCTACTTAGTTAAGCTCTAATCAGTGTCCTTTCATGGTGCAGAGCAGTTCAGCTGCCGGGATGTGTGTGCATGTCACGGGAGCACCGGCGAGAGAGCAGAAATTGTGAGAAAATAAAATAATTTTTAAAAAAAAATTTGCCAGCCGAGGGACCAGTCATTCGCGCTTGCATGGCCAACTTAGGAGGCACCATTGTCGGCCAGGAGCGAGTGCGCACGTGGTGGGGGGACAGCGAAGCAGCATGAAAGTTGGGAGGGGAAAAAGAAAAGAGTCAATTTACCTAATCCTTGCCTACATGGCGGAATAACAAGCAACACTTCTGACAAGTATCGCTATCACAAAAAGAGGGTGAGGCGTAATTCAGAATAAGATTATATTGTGCAAAGGAGCCTTTCACAATGTGTAGCGTCTAACGTGCCGCTCTGAGTTTTGGTGAAATAAACTCTCAGTCAATTGGGTGAGTGAAACAATATGTTTATTCCAACATTGAGACAGCACCAAGGTAAATAGTTGGTAGCACTTTTGCACTGATGGTTTTTAGCGTTTATTTTAGTCTTCAAACCAACGTAAGACCCGATGACATAAAAAATAAAAACCTTAACATTGAGCTAAAACTTCACCACAGCAACTTTACATCACTATGAATTGGGACAAAATTCACATAAACGTTGTCTCACAGTATCACAAACACTAACCTTGTGCCTCATCAGTGGGTAAGGAAAGGAATCAACGTTTTATAGCATTTGGTTCCATCCACTGGAGAGGGAAAGAAAAAAAATCACTGGTGCAGTGTGAAGTTACTTTTCGTGCCAAAATGCTGAGTTCCGGTGCGTACCCTTCAAAATAAAAGGCTACAAGCTTGAAACAGGAAGTCAAGTTAAAACTTGCACATATAAACCATGACGTGATAAAAGTCCAAAATAATTTTAACAATGTTATATTTAACTTTTAGCTGAAACATTAATTAATGAATGCTAAATCAATTGGGTTAGTTAATCCGCATTGTCCATATTTGGCTAAGTCCGCTCCCTTTCCACTGATTGGTTGCCTCCGTGTCGAATGCAGTGTTCCCTCGCCACTTCGAGCTTCACGTTTGCGGCTTCAGTGCTTTGCGGGTTTTTCCAAAATATTCATTAAAAAAATAGATAAAAATTCCGGCCATATCGGCAGCCATATTGCGGAAAGACGCATTGTTTCATGTAGATGCGCGCGAGAGAAGGTTTCCCTGCATGCCAAACAAAGAGAAGAGTTGACTCAGAGGCTTTGTACATGCCTGTACTGTACGGGCACGAATACAAAGCGCGTGACTGGATCCCGGCGCGACATTGACCAATGAGAGCACGAGTGGATTTATCCCGTGAGTTCATTGGCTGGGCATCATTTTTGTTTAAGCGCTAACTTTTTTTGATTAGTTAAACCCTTACAATGCAGCCGAAGCGGTGTGCCCCTGCGAAAGCTTCCTCCGGGGCACCCAAGAAAAGGTGAAAAAGTGAAACTTTTTAGATTTGATCACCTGTGGCACGCCATTATGGCGTGAATGAATCTACAGTGCGGTACATCAAAAAAGAGGAAGCAAACATCTGCAAAACTGCTTCAATAAGGAACCAAAACGTGTGGTAACTCCGCATAATAAGAGACGGGGTTATGTCCTTGTACAGAGGAATGTTGAAGCAAAAGAAAAACCAAAGACAACAACTGCCCATCACCGTGTTTTTCTCCAAGGTAAAACCCCAGCTACACCATCAGCGCCTCGAGGAGAAGAGTCTCCGAGTGAACCTAACCTAAAGCCTCTACGAGTCAATTGAGAGCCTCTCCTCCGCCACCAATGCAAGCCACTTCGCCTCTCTTAGAAGGCAATGTTGATGAATGTTAATTACTGTATAAGGTTTTATAATTAAAGATTTAACTCAATACGTGTATTGTTGTAATCTTTGTCTCAAATATGTAAAGTATAAATACTGCTTAAATATTTTAAACATTCTGGTACCCACATACACAAAAATCCTACTTCGCGGTTTTTCTCCTTTCACGGGGGGTTCTGGTCCCCATTAACCGCGAAAAACGAGGGAACACTGTACCCACTTGTGAGAACAAACCTGTTTGTTATTTTGACACCGCTGGCTCAGGAGCGCCACGTAGATAAACTCAGGAAATTTGAATGACCAGATTTCAGGCCTCCTGACAGAAAAACGTCGAGACACAGGAATGCACCATAGACACAATATTACATCCCAAATATTAGAAAAAGTTGTTTTAGCAAAATGTCCCCTTTAAACTGTCCACTGCAAGATCTTTGGTTCCTCAGCTTGGCCGCTACATAGCGCAACGTCCCATCTGACTCATAGTTGTCCACGCCAATAACTCTGCTTCCCCCACCAACGGAGGCGGTTCAAACAACGAGATTCTCCAAGTAGTATCACAGAAGTGTTATAGTGCTATAATGTTCACGACTGACTGAGGTGTTTTGATTAACATGGAAACGTTGCATCACCCAACGATATGCAATGCTAGTACACCAACTGTTGTTACCCCCACACCATTTAACCAATTGTAATGTAAAGAAATCATGAAAAATAAGGCCCACTCTTATTCTTTTTTTGCTTCTAAATCAGTATTGTTGTTGTTATTATTGTTATTATTATTACAGCGTAAATATGGTGGCTCCCAATGGAGCTCCTATGTGACAGAGATCTTTGTTCTTTAACAAAAAAAAAAAAACAATTCTAACTACTGTGCCAAATAGACGACGAACCCCCATCTCGATAAATGACGTGACGTTCACAACGATATGCCGATGTCTCACGGCTGTTCCGATTAAATATGGTGCACATTGTGTATGCATCCGATTGGATCACACACACATCACATACAAACAGTTGACCAGAGATCTTAAATTTGAATGATTTCAAGTTAACCCGCCTACTATGTGATTGGTCTGCTGAAAACGAGAACTACATCTGTCAATCAAATGTACGTTGCTGTGCGCTTGTCGTCAACTATTGGCTGAATAATGTGTGTCACTGAGGTTATGCTTAATAAACAGTGAACGTTTGTTTGTGTCAATTGGGGACTAACACAGGCAACAACTTGGAGTGGCGCTGACGTGAACAACTTCGCCGTGGTGGAGCGAGCTGTCTAGCTCCTTAGCTTATTAGCTAGCTCGTTAGCTCGTGGCCGGGCTAGTGAACACAACAAAGAGTTAACTTTGCCTTAAGTGTCTCTGTTGTGTGAATCTATACACTCCAAATGAAGCAAGGCTGTGGAGTACTTGACGGAGCAAACACCGGCAAGTGTACTAGTTGGCTGGCATTCCATGAGCCCACTAGCGGCCAATGACATAGCCGTCCAACTCCGTTGGCTCATTGTGTGATCCGCACACCACCTCACCATAACAATGACCATTTATAAAGCCCGGCAAAACTATCGCGACTATTTTATTTATCGAACAATAAGTTGATATAGCAATTATCGTGACAGGCCGAGGAGGAAGCCAATTTATTCTGTTGTATGAATAGCAACAGGTGGATACCGAGCTTTAATATACCTTTTGCCATACAATGGAAGCGCATTTAAATGTTCTGCCTGCCACGAAGCACCCCTGGCATAGCTAAACGAACAAAGATATATATATATGATTAATAAAACTAATTAAAACAGTAAAAATACGAAATACACAATACAATTTTCGTAAGAGTAAATGTATACCGAACTGAACACCGTCACCTAAAAACCAAGATACGAACCGTGGATTTTGTGAACCCTTCCACCCCTACTAAGCAGGTAATTTAATATGCATCTACAATGAAAATAATACAACAGCTATGCAGCAAGCTCACACGTCTGAAAACAGGAAAATAATTGGTAAGTTACATCACACATCAGCCAGGAGACATATCCTTTAAGGTGAAAAGTATATATTAATATATATGACATGATAAATGAACATAATATCAGCAATATTTGTTTCCACCATTCAGTGCGGAAGTTTAATTTTGAAATCTGCACAATAGATAGAATCAACATTACATCTTTGTTTTTTTGTGGTTGATGTTTTATTAATTGAGCTTTGCTAAATTATTATGAAACCCATTCAGAAATACTGTATGTCTATGATAATTTTTACACTTCAGTTTAAATCATAATATACACCATTACTGAGAGGGATTCAAATTACACCATGATAAGAATTTTAGTTTAATTGTAGTTTATTTTTAATATTGCCCAAAAAGTAGCTCTTATTTTCAAAAAGGTTGGACAGTACAACATCCCTCCCTCTTGTGTGATATTGCTTACAAACAACAATAAACAGTTAATAAACAGTCATCGGAAAAAAACATTTTGCAATAAACGTTAATGCAAAATACATTTTGATCCGATATTCGATGGAATAATCAATACTATAGAATATGGTAGTACGGATATATAGTGACAGCCCTACTCGGAGAATATGTTTTCATCTGTGTTTTTGAACACAATAACAAAAACACCATTAAATCAATTTCCACTAAACATTAAGGGGTGCCTTCACACTGCAGTTCTGTTGTGGTTTGAAGCCACTGGTGAGTTCAAATTCCTTTTTCAGCAGACAAAATCATCCAAGCGCACCAAAATGTGTCACGCAAACCAGATGCCATACTCACATTGCTCTTAGTGTCTAGTGCAGACTCTTGGGGGTTTATGCAGGCATGAGCTATTTTAATGACGTGCTCCAGTTTCCGGGGCTGCTCCTCAACTTTAGCTGCCAGGAACAAGGTTGTTTGGGAAATAACCTAGGATGACATACGTCTGTCCGTTACTGTCATTATCAGTACAGCAACATCTGTTATTAAAACCAGGTCTTAGTTTGCAATACTTACATTTCTGTGGAACTTGGTGAACGAGTGAATCATATAAAATCTGTGCATGTACACTATAGCGGTGTTGATGATCAGTTGAGAGCTGGGTGCACAGTTAAGGGGGAAAAAATGTGATGACGACATGGGACCAGTTACAAAGACACACGTTAAGCGCTCTACATTGAGTAGAAGGCACGTGTACACGTTACAAAAAACAACTTTATACGCAAACTTAGCGAACAAAAAAGGACTTGACAAAAAGTAAAGACTTAACTTCTTGGGATCTGATTCTACGGCGATTACGAGATCACTGTAGGAGCTAACAATGAAAGGTACAAAACAAAAGCTAACCTAGCGTGAAGGCCCGGACGCCATCGTCAAATTTTGAGTTTTAAGGCTACGTGATAGAGACCACTTTATATATTTAATGAGGAGATGTTTGCTAAAGGAAAACGCAGAATAGGTCATTAATGAATATGTCGCGAGAATGAACAAAATATGCAATGCTAGCAGTTTTGTACGCTAATGCTAACCCAAGCTAGCCCGATAAGTGGCGAGCTCGCCTCTGGCTCAAACTGGATACACGTTGAGCCTCTGGCCGATGTCTTGGATGAGGTTGGCAGCTTGTTGTCGATAAGAAAGCTCCCTGTCGGCCTCGATCCCGCAGCGTCGAGACGGCGTGTTTTCAAGCTGGTCCCGGGTGAAGAGCCATTTGGTTGAGGGTCCCCGGTGCACCGCCATGACGCTCCCACAGCATAGCCCGAGCGGCCGGGTAGCATCCGGAGGGAGCTAGGGTGACTGGAGCGCCGGAAGAACGTCAACAAAGGCCCAAGCGGCTTCCAAACCGGTTAGCCACCAACATTACGGCGCCCCCTGGCGACTGGTGGTGCAAAACCGCATTTAATTACAGTACAAATGTTTGAAATGATGTCATTGGTAAAAAGCACCATATATATATATATAAAATTCAATGCAGGAAATTGGCCAAAGGTGTCCACGATAGAGCCAAAGGGTACAATTTGATGTAACAGTATATTATTGACATATTTAAAGGGCTTGTGTAGTTTCATAACATGGCACTAACACCAAATAAATGAATAAATATGTTAGTAATTAGTTAATCTGATATTATTAATAATATACGACTTGTTTGAGTGTAGTGTATGATTATTGCTGGGTGTTTTTAGCTGTCACAGTTTTTCAAATGAGTTATTAATGGAATGGAATTAAGATAGTTAACAATAAATGACCTTTGTGCTTTCCCTTTCCCTGAAACATTGAGAATTGAACTGCTGATAGAGCTAAAAAGGATAGATACTTGCCATGTAGGCGATCTACCGCTAGATTGCAGTCGAGAACATTGGCAGAGTTAGATGGAGATGGAATGTGGAGTGAATGGCTTGAATGGGTTGTGACGAAAAGTGGCGACGTGAGGTGTGGTGTCGCTCCCACGAGGACAACTCACCATGGCAACAGCCGGGCGGGTCACGCGGACTTGGGTAGCCCGTGTCATGAGTGGCCATGTGATTTTTTATCACTCCAGCGCCACGCCACTTGTGCACCACGGAAACTTCTCTTGGCTCTGCTGGGACAGCATACTTTTCTACAGTTGTCTTGTATTTAGAGTTGCCGTGTGATATGACTTTAGCATCAATGAAGCCAAGTGTTTGGCCGAGTTCACCGTCCACCATCAAATCACACATTTATGACAAATGGACCGCATACTGCATTGGAGATGTTTCTAATATAGGGCTAATAATAATAATGATTATTAATAATAATCCATCCATTTTCTGAGCCGCTTATCCTCACTAGGGTCACGGGCGTGCTGGAGCCTATCCCAGCTGTCATCGGTCAGGAGGCGGGGTACACCCTGAACTGGTTGCCAGCCAATCGCAGGGCGCATACAAACAGACAACCATTTGCACTCACAGTCACAGCTACGGGCAATTTAGAGTCTCCTATTTATGCATGTTTTTGGGATGTGGGAGGAAACCGGAGTGCCCGGAGAAAACCCACGCAGGCACGGGGAAGAACATGCAAACTCCACACAGTCGGGGCCGGGAATTGAACCCGGGTCCTCAGAACTGTGAGGCTGACGCTCTAACCAGTCGTACACCGTGCCGCTTAAAAAAAATAAAAAAAATAAAATAAAATAATAATAAATAAATAAATAATAATAATAATAATTAGTAGTAGTAGTAGTATTTGCAACTCACATGAGGCTGTCGGGAAATGTCACACCCGCATGAGTAATTCTTCTTATTATTATAACTTCAATTTATATAGCGACTTCCATTATTGTATGGCAGAACTGCGATTGGCTCGCGACCAGTCCAGGGTGTACCATGCCTCTCGGCCAATGTCTGCTGGCTCCAGCACACCCGTGACCCTGATGAGGATAAGTGGAATAGAGATTGGATGGAGGTATGGCCGAATGTTCGATGCAATCCCATTCCGTAAATTGGGGTGGGTGTTCCTAATCAAAGGAAACGGTTTCTGAACTCATTGGAACGCGAATGTTGAGCAACCTTTATAGTACGCTGTCAGGCGTAGTATATTTCAATAGTACCACAATCAGAGTTCCTTTGCAAGGGCCAAATCTGTATTCAAGCCAACCATCTTTTCTTTGATGTTCTACATCAAAGTAGATGTTCATTAAGGTTTTCATTCTACGACCAGACAGTGACATGTCTTGGGTTCACAACAGGCGTCCTGGTCTGCAAAGAGGATTGTTTTGCATCTGATAAGATAAGGGTACCGGGAGCGGAGCTAGAATGTGAGGCGCCAGCAGGCGGTGCGATTCCAAATATGGTCATGAGGAACGGCCATCTTCCGGGTGCACCCATGAGGGGCCAATTCCACGCCCAGAGAATTAAACCTTGATAAACTGACATCCGGGGGTTTTCGGGGGCTCTTTCGTTGTTCTGGCAATGTAAGCAGCTGCTATGACACTAAGGCTTGTTCAATAAATCGAATTAGCCCAAACGCCAAGTGTCTCGAAGTCTTCATTCATCCCATGCCCGACGGAAAGCCGCAGGTCTCCCGGGTGACCTCCGACTCGGAACCACAGGCGAAAAAATCCACATCAAAGGCAACTGGCAAATGCCTAGGGCCCCTAGCTGAAGACTGTCCCATATCAATGAGAAAATAATGGCACTCTTTCAGACACTACAACGACAATGTATCGGGAAGCCCCCCCACCCCACCCCCATACAGCCATATTGTTGCTGGCTGGTGGCGACACTGATATTGGTCTATTGATCTATGACAAAACTAGAAACTCTCAAACAACAACAAAATGAAGCAAACTTAACATTCAGGTGTCAGCAATTCTTGCCTCCTGTCACCCCCACCCCCTCTAATTGTATTTTGCACATTTCAGTTATTTTAATACATTTATACAATGTATGTGAATTTTGCCTTAAGTGTTGGTAGTGCAGTTATTTGTTATTCATTTTAATATGGGTCAATTATGTAATAAATTATATGTTTTCTTATCCAATGTCCTGTTTTTTTTTTTTTTTTTTTCCTTTGGATGTTTTTGTGTGTGAATGAGTACAGAATGTGGCGCAAGTAGACATGCAGAGAGTCTCCCTGGGCCTCCCCTCCCCTCCTTTCCACTCCTCTCCTCCCCGTGCCTCCTGGTCTGCCACCGTCCGCACCTCTCACGCGGCTGTGACATTTTCCGAGCGCCTCATAGGAGTCCCAAAACAGCGCGCCGACATGACGGACTCGGCCGCAGCAGAGGAGCCCACGGCAGCAAACGACTCCCCCAAGCAGCGAGAAGAAGACCACCAGCGTCATCAGGCCAGAAACGGCGGTCAGGGAGAGCTGATCAAGATGGACCAGGAGATGAGGATTACCGAGAGCATGGAGGACGGAGGTAACGTTGACACTCGGCGGATACGTGCCACGGTGCGTTTAAAGGCTATAAATGGACCCAACGTTGTACATGTGACACTTTTCAATCAAGCGTGTCAGAGAGCAATTTTGGAGAGGAACATGTACATGGATTAACGGCATATTTAATTGCACAACATTTAATATGCAGGATGTGTCAACATTAGAGCGCAGTAAATGATTGTGGCATAATAAGACTTTAAAATTACACCGGTGAAGACAATCTTTGTTGAGTTAGGTTTGACAGCTGTTTCAAACTAATTTTTGGGTACGGAATCCAAAACTGATCTCAGTTTTTCTCTAGTTTTTTAACAAAGTGAGAACAAAATGGAACAAAGGAAATATATATACCTATGTAAATAAAACACTAAGATGGAATAGTTGCAAGCTTTGAAAACTAAAAAAAAAACCCCAAAAAACAGCATAAAACAGAAAAGAAAACTTAGAACAGTATGCTCATGGTTACAAGGTTAAGAGAAAAGCCAGCACAAATCCATTTAATTCCTACTATGCTAGCTTTCTGTTTGCAGATATTGATAGTACTGACGTGTAGGGAGCTGCACACACCTATCACCTCTCAATTGTGACTGCACAAACAAGTTGCCACGTAGCTGAAGATGAGTCCAATGGTAATCAGCTGGCAATTCTTACGACAGCTAATCAGTGGAATTTTACTTATTTGGAGGGTAAGCTGTGGAGAAAAAACTTGACCTGGTAGAAAAAAACTGACTCCTATTTTGGAATCAGCATGCCAATTTTAGTTTTAATCAGCATAAAAATCTAACTCAACAGATTTTTTTTTTCCAAATTGCTCCCCAGTGTTATACTTTAAACCAGTGGTTCTCAAACGTTTCACACCATCAAGACCCACATAAAAAATAACTTGGCTCTCAAAGCACCACCATAATGACCAGTCTTAAAATACAGTAAGTGTTCATAAAAAACAAAGCAGCATTTTTATTCCTATTATTGTATGCCACTGTAACATTATGCACGGTTTGAGTGTTAACACTGTGCTTGCATATGGAGAATAAACAGTAGTTATATGATTTCAATGAAAATGTCCACATCGAGAGGAGCCAGATGAGGTGGCTTGGGCATCTCGTTAAGATACCTCCTGGACGCCTCCCTGGTGCGGTGTTCCGGGCAAGTCCCAGTGGGAGGAGGTCCCATATATATATATATATATATATATATATATATATATATATATATATATATATATATATATATATATATATATATATATATATAAAAAAAATTTTTATATAATTTTTTTTTTTTTTTTTTTTTCGACAATTGTGCAAAAAGATGCAGAGTCCTCTAGCACTTAGAGCAGTTCGAATGACTAATATTGCAATAGTCCGGTGCAATGACCATTGTCAAAGGGCGCCGAGACTTCTGGGAGTGTATGTGGTTTAAAGTGACGAGTAGTGTGATAATCTGGGACAATGTTGACTGTGCAAATGTTGTAGATACTCCTCAATCAGTGTGCAAATGGAGCAGATGCTACTCTGGCATGAGTGGCCAGTATTGGTCAAAAACAGATATGCAAATAGTGCAGCGTGGCGAGACAACTACAGTGAGTGCACAAGTAATATATAATTGGCCCCACAGAAATGTGACAACGAACTCAAGTCAAAAAATTGCCATCATGTTGTAATGGAATTGTAGGTTAGCTATTGATTGATTGCAAGAGGGAAGAAGCTGTTGGAATGTCTGCTAGTTCTAGTTTGCATTGATCGGTACCGCCTACCTGAGGGAAGGAGCTGGAAGAGCTGGTGACTGGGGTGCGGAGGGTCCAAGAGCATTTTGCACGCTCTTGTCTTAGTTCTGGCAGCGTGCAAGTCCTCAAAGGTGGGTAGGGGGGTACCGACAATCCTTTTAGCAGTTTTGATTGTCCGTTGCAGTCAGAGTTTGTCCTTTTTTGTAGCAGCACCAAACCAGACTGTGATGGAAGAACACAGGACTGATTCGATGACCGCTGTGTAGAACTACCTCAGCAGCTCCTGTGGCAGGCCGTGCTTCCTCAGAAGCCGCAGGAAGTACATCCTCTGGTGGGCCTTTTTGAGGACGGAGTTGATGTTGGTCGCCCACTTCAGGTCCTGAGAGACTGTAATTCCCAGGAACTTGAAGGTCTCGAAAGTTGACACAAGACATCTGGACAACGTGAGGGGGAGCTGTGGTGAAGGATGCCTCCTGAAGTCCACGATGATCTTTACAGTCTTGAGCGTGTTCAGCTCCAGGTTGTGTCGGCCTCACCAAAGTTCCAGCCGGTCCACTTCCTGTCGATATGCAGACTAGTCACCATCCTTGATGTGGCCGATGACCGTGGTGTCATCTGCAAACTTCAGGAGTTTGACAGTCGGGTGCGCTGAGGTGGAGTCGTTTGTGTAGAGAGAGAAGAGCAGCAGAGAGAGGACACAACCTTGGGGCGCCCCAGTGCTGCTGCTGCGTGTGGATGAGGTGGCCTCCCCCAGCCTCACCTGCTGTGTCCTGCCCGTCAGAAAGCTGTAAATCCACTGGCAGATGGTAGGTGAGACGCTGAGCTGGAGAAGCTTGGATGAAGGGAGTTCTGGGATGATGGTGTTGAACGCTGAGCTGAAGTCCACGAACAGGATCCTTGTGTAGGTCCCTGCACTGTCGAGGTGTTCTAGGATGAAGTGCAGTCCCATGTTGACTGCATCATCCGCAGACCTGTTCACTCGGTAGGCAAACTGCAGGGGGTACAGTAGGGGACCTGTGACGCTCTTGAGGTGGTCCAGCACGAGACGTTTAAAGGACTTCATAACCACAGATGTCAAGGCGACAGGCCTGTAGTCATTTAGACCCGAGATTGCAGGTTTCTTGGGGACTGGAATGATGGTGGAGCGTTTGAAACAGGATGGTACTTCGCACAGTTCCAGAGATCTATTGAAGATCTGAGTGAAGACTGGCACAAGCTCATTTGAGGAAATTCCCGAGTAGGAGTAGGGAACTTGCCCATAATGGCTGGTTAAATCAAAAAGAGATGTTTTCATGTATTCTGTTAATTCTGGGGTATTCTGTTCTGGGGTTGTCATGTTGGAGACCCTGAAAATACATACATTCATTACCAGGATACACACACGTCCCGCCTTGTGCTCAGCCCCTAATTACAATGAATTAAATTCAGATCATCATGATGAGTGCTGTACATTTTGGCTTTCATTCTGGTTCCTGATTGTTTGTTTAATTTCGTATACTTTCACAAATTGGTGTTCGTGTGTGTCAATGTATGTCAGTGTTACAAAAAAAGAACCTTGCTGGGTGCCACCACAGTCACATCTAACTTCTTAGGTACAATGACGAACGGTAAGAGAAAATGTTAACAGCAGCTCGATCCTCAAGCGTCACTCACCGTGCCCTATGTTCTCGCCAACAGGTCTTCTGGAGAGCAGCATGCGCCTGAAACCACACGAAGCACAAAGCTATCGCAAAAAGGCCCTGTGGGTTTCCTGGGCGTCCATCGGGGCGACGATCATCCTGGCCATTGCCGCCTTCAGTGAGTGACTGGACTTGGAAGAACAGCAAAATAAAGAGATCCAAGACAAGAGCTGCATCAGATACTGTATTCAAAGATAATAATGTCCAGTTTTAATTGACACTGTTAAAAAAATATTCCTTTCACAATATTTATTATTGTGGTTATAGTTTGCAGTGGTATAGAACAATACTGCATTATACTGACAACTGTTTCGAATATTTTGACCCTCTCATGTACTGTATGAAAAGAGGTAAGCAAAATATTAGAAACACATCTCAGTATAATACAGTATAGTGCATCTCTACCACCATAATAATAAACATCCATCCATCAATTTTCCGTACCACTTATCCTCACTAGGGTTGCGTGCATGCCGCAGCCTATCCCAGCTACCTTCGGGCGAGAGGCGGGGTACACCCTGAACTGGTTGCCAGCCAATCGCAGGGCACACATAAACAAACAACCATTCACATTCACATTCACACCCACAGGCACTTTAGAGTCTTCAATTAACCTACCACACATGTTTTTGGGATGTGGGAGGAAACCGGATTACCCGGAGAAAACCCACCCAGGCACGGGGAGAACCTGGAAACTCCACACAGGTGAGGCCGAGATTTGAACCCCGGTCCTCAGAAGTGTGAGGCAGATGTGCTAATCAGTCATCTACCGTGCCGCTTAATAATAAACATAACATTAAATTTAAATACATTGTACATCCATCCATACAACTATGCAAGTTTTTGGAATGTGGGAGGAAGTCAGAGAGAAAACTGGCAAAGGGCAAACAGGCAAAATCTGCTGAGAGCCAGTGAAGTCCCACATTTCTAAAACTAAACTGTAACCAAAATTAAATCTTAAATCAAGGTAAAATATGCTTGTTCTTTGTCTGATAGATAGCTATTTCATCTTACCAGGCAGTTTTTGTGTTAGCGCATTTCACTTCAAGTATGTTTTTCCCCTTCAACGGGAACTAACCCCAAAATGTTTAAAGCAAAAATACATTGTGTGTGCCAGTACTAGTTAGAAAACAGTAGTGTGATTGCTATTGCGTTCGCGAGAGAAGAATTAAACGGAATAATTCATCAACACCCCTCCCTGAGCCGTTGCCTTATCGTGGTGGAGATGTTTGTGTATCCCAATGATCCCTAGGAGCCAAGAAGCTATAGAAGCTAGCTGTAGTGACGTGGAACGTCTCCTCTCAAGACAAGGAAAGAGCCTGAGCTGGTGTGTGAGGTCGAGAAATTCCAACTGGATATAGTCGAGCTCGCCTCAACACACAGCTTGAGCTCTGGTACCAGTCTTCTTGAGATGGGTTTGACTCTCTTCCAGTCTGGAGTTACTAACAGTGAGGGCATACTGATTGGCCCACAGCTTGGTGCCTGCATGTCGGGGTTCACCCCAGTGGACGAGGGGGTAGCCTCCCTCTGCCTTCGGGTTGGGGGACGGGTACTCACTATTGTTTGTGCTTATGCACAAAACATCAGCTCAGAGTGCCCACCCTTTTTGGAGTCCTCGGAGAGGTTGCTGGAGAGCGCCCCTGCTGGGGACTCCCCGACAGTGAGACCTGGAAGGACGTGACTGGGAAGAACGCCCCCCCGATCAAAACCCGAGCGATGTTCTGTTATTGGACTTCTGTGCTCGTCACAGATTGTCCATAATGAACACCTTGTCCAATCATAAGGATGTCCATACGTGCACTTGGCATCAGGTAACCAAAGCCGCAGTTTGATGATCGACTTTGTGGTCCTGTCATCTGACTTGTGGCTGCATGTCTTGGACATTCGGGTGAAGAGAGGGCTGGAGCTGTAAACCGATCACCACTTGGTGATGTATTGGCATCCAGGGTAAAGATGCCAGTTCCACTTTGCAGACCCATATGTATTGTGAGGGTCTACTGGGAACGTCTGGAAGAGTCCCCTTCTCAGAAGGAGTTTTGACTCCCACCTCCGGCAGAACTTCACCCGAGTGGACGGGTGAAGTTATGTGGCCGACTGGAGCTGTGGCCATAAGGTGGTCCGTGGTTGACGTGGCAGCAACCCCTGAACCTGTTGGTGGACACCAGGGGTAAGGGAAGCCGTTATGCTGAAGAAGGAGTCCTATTGGGCCTTTTTGGCCTGTGTGACTCCTGAGGCAATTGATGGGTACCGAGTGGTCAAGCGGAATGCAGCTTTGGTGGTCACTGAGGCAAAAGGCGGGGTAGGAGTTCGGTGAGGTCATGGAGAACGACTTCCGGACGGCTTTGATGAAATGCTGGTCTCCCATCCGGCGTCTCAGGAGGGGGAAGCAGTGCCCCATCAACACTGGGGCCCTGCTGACCTTGACTCGGGACGTTGTGAGTCAGTGAGGAGAATACTTCGAAGACCTCCTCAATTCCACCGACACGCCTTCCCAAGAGGAAGCAGAGTCTGGGGTCTCTGAGGCGTGGAACAATGGACCAGCTCTACACCCTCGGCAGGGTCCTCAAAGGTGCATGGGAGTTTGCCCAACCAGCCTACATGTGTTTTGCAGACTCGGAAAAGGCGTTCGACTGTGTCCCTTGGGGAGTCCTGTGGATGGTACTTCAGGAGTGTGGAGAACCGAACCCCCTGATATGGGCTGTTCGGTCCCTGTATGACCAGTGTCAGAGTTTGGTCTGCATTGCTGGGAGTAAGTCAGATTCGATTCCGGTGAGGGTTGGACTCCGTCAAAGCTGCCATTTGTCACTGATTCTGTTCATAACTTTTATTGATATAATTTCTAGGCACAGCCAAGGCATAGAGGGGGTCTGGTTTGGTGGCCTCGTTATTGCATCTCTACTTTTTGCAGATGATGTGGTTCTGTTGGCTTCATCAAGCCGTGACCACCAATTCTCACTGGAGTGGTTTACAGCCGGGTGTGAAGCAGTTGGGATGAAAATCAGCACCTCCAAATCTGAGACCATGTTAATCAGTCGGAAAAGGGTGGCGTGCCCTCTCCTGGTCAGGGATGAGATCCTGCCCCAAGTGTTATCTTGGGGTCTTCTCCACGAGTGAGGGAAGGATGTGACGGGAGATCGACAGGCAGATCGGGGCAGCGTCTGCAGTGATGCGGACTTTGTATTGGTCTGCTGTGGTGAAGCTCTCAATTTACCGGTCGATCTACGTTCTTACCCTCATCTCTGGAAAGATCCCGGGTAGAAGCAGCCGAAATGAGTTTCCTTCGCAGGGTGTCCCGGCTCTCCCTTAGAGATAGGGTTAGAAGCTCGGTCATCCGGGAGGGGCTCAGAGCAGAGCTGCTGCTTCTCCGCATTGAGAGGAGCCTGATGAGGTGGCTCTGGCATCTGATAAGGATGCCTCCTGGACGTCTTCCTGGTGAGGTGTTTCAGGCATGTCTCACGGGGAGGAGACGACCCAGGAGACGCTGGAGAGACTATATCTCCTGGCTGCCCTGGGAACGCCTCGGGATCCCCCCGGAAGAGCTGGATGAAGTGGCTGGGGAGAGGGAAGTCTGGGCGTCCCTGCTAAAGCTACTGCCCCCGCGACCTGACCTTGGATAAGTGGAAGAAAATGGATGGATGGATGGATCTATTCAGTGTACAGTTTTAACTTAAATTTGCTTCATTTTAAAATCATATTTATTCAGTGTACTTTTTTAAATTCAAATTTGCTTCTTTTTAAAGTCATATACCGGTATGTTGCATTACTGTTTTTACCTGAAATGTACCCAAATGAAAAAGCATTACTACTTTATTCACACAGTTATTAATTCACCATTTCAAAGCATATTTAGATTTATTATTCTCAAATCATTATCCATCCATTGTCAACACTGCTTATCCTGGTTAGGGTCGCGGGGCGCTGGACCCTATCCCAGCTGATTTTGGGCAAAAGGCGGACTACACCCTGAACTGGTCGCCAGTCAGGCGAGTGCACCACGACACCATCAGTGACTATTATCAAATCATTATCAGAATCAAAATCAGAATCCTCTTTATTTTCCAAACCCCCCCGAAAAAAACAACAACAATTTGTCTATGGTAGTTGGAGAAGCTCTAGTACGGCAGTAGACAGCCATTTTGACAAAAAAAAAATACTTTTGAGACATAAAAACACACTACAGAGCAATAAAACTCACTTAGCAATAAAAGATTACCCGTAATATGGTCATGCTGATACAATTACAAATGATGCAAAGTCCTCTAGCAATTTAATGGCAAGAGGGAAGAAGCTGTTGGAATGTCTGCTGGTTTTAGTTAGCATTGTTCGATAGCACCTAACTGAGGGGAGGAGCTGGAAGAGGTGGTGACCAGGATGTGGAGGGTCCATGAGGATTGTGCATGCTCTTCTCTTAGTTCTGGCAGCGCGCAAGTCCTCAAGGGTGGGCGGGGTACAGATGATTTTTCCGGCAGTCCTAATTGTCCGACTGGAGTTTGTCCTTTTTTGTGTCAGCACCAAACCAGACTGTGATGGATGAATAAGGGACTGATTCGATGACTGTTGTATAGAACTGCCTCAACAGCTCCTGTGGAAGGCTTTGCACATTTAATTTTGTGTCTTTATGTTGGCATTAAGTGAATTAAGCAGTGATCAGACGAGCCCAGAGCTGCATGGGGTATAGCATGGTCAGAGTCTTTTAGCATGGTGCAGCAGTGGTCTAGAATGTTGTTTTCCCTGGTAGGACAGTTGATGTGCTGCTTGAATTTAGGGAGTTAGTTGAGTTTAGCTTCGTTAAAGCCCCCAAGATAATGAGCGGTGAATCCGTGTGCTTTTATTCAAGTTCATTTACTTGTTCAGCGATCGTTAGCAGTCTGGCGTTCGTGTTAGCCTCGGGAGTAATGTAGATAGCGGCAAGGATGAAAGAGGTGAACTCCTGCGGTGAGAAGAATGGTTTACAGTTGACGTCACGGGACCTGTTTATGATGTGGACTGTTGTATCACTCCACTACCCGTGTTTGTGTAACTATTGTTTTTTTCCTGAGTAAAGTACTGAGCCTGCTGCTTTTCCC
The DNA here is from genome assembly GCF_024500275.1 of Phycodurus eques. Classification (NCBI taxonomy): domain Eukaryota; kingdom Metazoa; phylum Chordata; class Actinopteri; order Syngnathiformes; family Syngnathidae; genus Phycodurus; species Phycodurus eques. Next base: position 37,185,836 of record NC_084525.1, read on the forward strand.
CCCAGATAAAGTTAGTCTGATAATAGGTTGTTCTGTGTTCCATTTCCCAATGTGAAGTTACTACGGTACTGTACTGCGTTTCACAACGGGCTAACAAATTTACAGCTATTTAGTGGGCAGAGCGGGTCTTCAAATGAAAAACGAAGTTTGATGTTGTAGTCTGGCTGCTTGTTGTCTATGAACAAATTTTGCAATCCGGTCTTCTCCGTTTTACAAAACACTTTTCTTGCTGAACGTATTAACTCTCAGGAGCATCCTGACATGACATGAAAAAGCAGTATGTCTGTTCTGAGAAGCTTCACCATAGCGAGGGTGGGGTTTAACTGACACCCCCCACAGAATGCTGCCCTGGGCGGCCGCCCATATTGCCCATATCAGAGAACCGCCGCTGGACTGGTGGATCCTTCAATCAAGGTAGTGCCATTCCCAGATTGTGTTGCCATAGAAACATCCATCCATCCATTCATTTTCTGAGCCGCTTCTCCTCACTAGGGTCGCGGGCGTGCTGGAGCCTATCCCATTTGTCATCGGGCAGGAGGTGGGGTACACCCTGAACTGGTTGCCAGCCAATCGGAGGGCACATAGGAACAAACAACCATTCGCACTCACAGTCATGCCTACGGGCAATTTAGAGTCTCCAATTCATGCATGTTTTTGGGATGTGGGAGGAAACCGGAGTGCCCGGAGAAAACCCACGCATGCACGGGGAGAACATGCAAACTCCACACAGGCGGGGCCGGGGATTGAACCCGGGTCCTCAGAACTGTGAGGCTGACGCTCTAACCAGTCGTCCACCGTGCCGCCGCTGTAGAAACATTACTCATTTACTTTTATATTTTATCTTTACACCGAAATTATAAAATGAACAACAATTAAGTCTTGCAATTCATCATGTCTCAAGTCAAGTTGTTTTGTTTTTGTAAAGTCAATATCAAGTCATCAAAATAGTGACTCAAGTCGACTCGAGTCCAAGTCAAAAACTCGAGTCCCCATCTCTGACATGCAGCTTTGAGACACTGGTGTTTTTTTTTTTTTTTTTTGTTAGGCTTTTTTTTGTTAGGTTACTTCTTTTAAGAAATTGCGGCAAGTCAAGGTTTACTGGTCTATTGACAGTTCTTCTTAAATTAAGCTATTTATTCCTCATGTCATTACTTTTTATAAATTGTTTTTTAAGCAACAGTGCAACATAAAAAACAGTCCTAATTCAATGACACAAATCATAACATGAGGATGATATAAGATGATGGGGCCATACCAATTTTCAGTAAATACCACAGTGGGGGGAATGCTGTCATGGGAAGCCCCTTTTTGGGCCTGTGATTTGCCTTTGAAATTCGGTGTAATTAAAATGTGGTTACAGTCTGTGCCTTTATTTATTACAGTTTGCTGCCGGGTGAAAGTGAGTTCAGTTCATGTTTTCGAAAAACATGGTGTCCACTTCCTTTCCTGATACGGCTGCTGGAGTGGCGGGCCAGCTTGTCTCAGAGTTGACCTCCGTGTCATGTGAATGTTAAACTGTGAGCTGCGTGTGGCATGCTAGACTCTGACAAAAAAAAAAAAAAAAAAAAACTGGTATATTTTCCTGATTGTTCTCTTTCAGGAGACCTCTCATCCTCCAGCTGGCCTGTTTCACGTGCAGCATTATGAATTGAGACTTGTAACACAGAGTCAGTAAATGTGATGTCATGGTCCAACACGTAGCCAGTTTGGATGTGGGTCTGTCACCATCTGCTGCCTTTGCAATGCAAACATTTGCATTGCACTGCTCGCGTGTGTGAAACTTGTCATGTGCAGCAATGCCGTTTTTGCATTATCACCCTGGTGTGCCTTACCTCTTGGCATGTTTACAGAACACCTAGAATTTCACTTCTAGCTCGTGTGCTGTATTGTTGCTGTTCCTTAGCAGATTTTGAGCGAGTGGAGCGGAATGGAGCTAAAATCGAAGTCTCTGTTCGTTAAAACAGCTCATGACAGCAGCAATGTTTTAGCAATGTGAAAAATAAGCCATTGCGCTTGTCAGATGTTACAAGTAGGACTATGGAGGAGGAGCCAATTAACTAGCAGTAGTCTCAACTCGTCGATTCATTTATGGCATTTCCCCTCTTGACTCCTAATAAAGGAACCAGACAGTGAGGAGGAACAGCTCAACGTGGCTGAATCCGATCTACAGCTCATGACATTTCAGGCACACGTGAGAGGCCTTTGCCTTCGGGCGGGCTAACGTTTGTGCTCAAGGACCACATTTGATTTTTACATTTTAGTACAGATGGATCTAGGTTTCCCTTGCTCGGACACGGGCCACCGGGGCCCCCCTCTGGAGCCAGGCCTGGAAGTGGGGCTCGTAGGCGAGCGCCTGGTGGCCAGGCCTGTACCCATGGGGCCCGGCCGGGCACAGCCCGAAAGGGTATGGGTACTTATTGCCCCCTACCTCACCGCCTGTACGTTGGGGTTCACCCCGGTGGACGAGAGGGTAGCCTCCCTCCGCCTTCGGGTGGGGGGGACGGGTCCTGACTGTGCCTATGCACCAAACAGCAGTTCAGAGTACCCATCCTTTTTGGAGTCCTTGGAGGGGGTGCTGGAGAGCGCTCCCGTGGGGACTCCATCATTCTGCTGGGGGACTTCAATGCTCAAGTGGGCAATAACAGTGAGACCGGAAAGGGCATGATTGGTAAAAAATGGATGGATGGATTTTAGTACAGTACAATAGATTTTTATTTAACCTTGTAGAACTGCTTGTTTTTAAACATTTATCTAAGTACAATTTTATGTAACAAATCATGTGCAATACATTTTAATGGGATCAGGAGACAGTGTTTTTCTTTCTTTTCCTATATTTAAACGCAGTGTTAATGTCCAATGATGACGATACTTTTTAGGAATCATTTTTGATGAACACGTAGGCCTACTATGGTACCTATTTTAAATTTGGTCATTATGGTGGCACTTAGAGCGCTAAGTATTTTTTGAGGTGGTACTTAGTGTAGAAGGTTGAGAAGCACTGGATTCAAGAAAATGAGCGGGCTGTATGCGGCCCATGGTCCATACTTTGCCCACCTCTGTCTTAGACATTGTTCAGACTGTAGCAGCAAGCCTCATGAGCATGAGCCTTTCTCTTTGTTTGTGTTAGGTGTGTGACACCTTGCAACACAGCCACTCCCTCTCATAGTGTTTGCTTCCATTTTAACAGCTGTCAGGTTTGATTTGCCATACAGTGTAGCTCTTGATTCCCCCCTTCATGCTCACAAGACGAGGAATTGATATACAATACTAAGTAATAGGAAAAGGTCTGATGACTCTAATGGCATCCAGTATAAGACCTGCATCATAAAAGATAATGTTAATTTTTAATTGACACTGTGGTTGTAGTTTGCGGTACACTACACAATAGTGCAGAACACAACAGCATAGCAATATGATGCACAAGAGGTTGTGCATTACAATTATTTTCCTCAACACTTTGAACACTAATAGTCACGCATGTTTTTGATACTGCCGCTGGTGTGATACAAATATACCTCCACAATGGTATTCATGTGTGCTATATATGATGAAACGCAGGCGGAAACAAGATGGAGGGAGATGATGAAAGAGGAGGAGGAAATGGAGGATTTGACTATTGTTGCAGGAGAAACAGCATGAAAGGAAAGAGAGCTCTGAGTGCATGGCTGAGGAAGGGTTGTTGGACCCCCTAGTGGCTCTCACTAAAAATAAATCCGGGAGGAGAGGAACCCTCCCCACTTCCTATTTGCATCTTCCTCCCTCCATTGCAGGTGTGCAAAATTGCACACCGCGGTGTTTACCATTCATTCACTGCGACTTATGAGAACCACTGGGCGGAACATTCTCGTGACATTTTGTTTTACACAAAAATAGACAATATCCATCTGCAACTGAACAACCACAATTCCAGTTGTTCCTTTTCCCCAGTTCTACATCTCCCTCCTTCCAAACACCTCTCTTGTTTCCAACTTCCTTCTGCTGCAGACCTATCCGGATCCAAGCCATCTTCCTGCCAACTTGGCCCCCTCTCTGGTCATTGCCTGTCTTCCCTCTTTGTTACCCCTCTGATAACTGCCATTATTCATTCCTCTGTCACCTCTGGTTCAGTTCCGTCATTTCTCAGGTCTGCCGCAGTAACACGGATACTCAAAACACCTGGCTCAGACCCTAACAACCTCAATAACCTTTGTCCTATTTTCAACTTGCTATTTCTCTCCAAAATTCTGGAAAAAAGTAGTGGCAGCCAGTGATGACAGTAACATGTTACTCCAAAAAGGCCACCATTTTGATAAATGAGCAATGTAATGTAAGGAATCAAATTACAGTAACTTCTTCAACCCAATAATAGTTTCTATTGAGTCAACAATGACTCTTAACAAACAATCATTTGTGGATGATGACTTAAAGAAGCAGCAACTCATCTGTCCAACTACATGTTACCAACTAGGCAGACCGCTTCCTTTCTAACATATTGAGGAAAATGACTGGGAGGTCATTGTTTATCGTACAATCCACAGCTTCACTGTTGCCACACTCTTTTTGTTACTTTCCATTGTAAAAAGTGCATTTGATTGCTTTTACTTTTTTATTTATACATTACGAAAAGAGATTTACTGGCGTGTTTAGTGCGCAATGCATTGTGGGTTAATTATTCATACCGAAGTGCACAGTCAGAAATCGTCATGAGGTAAGGACTGATTCACTGAAGGACTTACAATACTTATCTTAAATAATATTTACAATGAAAAGTTAGAGCATTCATCTGTCGTCTGGAGTCCGGACTGCTCTTGAGCTGGTTTAACGTGCTGCACCGCTGACGTGCACATAAGTAAGTGCTTCTCTCCCCGTCAATCACCCACAGTTTTGCTACTTAAACAGCTGCGTAAACATGTCACTGGGAACAAAAAAAATTTCTCGCGCTTTGCATCAAAACTACAATGGTGGGAGCAAGTCTGTGTGTAGGTGTGTGTGGGTGGGTGTGCGTGCGCTTTTAAAACATTAAGTGCATTCCCAACATCTAACCGACACTCTCTCACATTTACGTACGTACATACATGCACACACACACACGCACGCACGCACGCACACAAAGAGTTGCCTTCATGGACCCCCACACAATCAGAAACCACAGAACAACAATATGCATGGTTGCTACAGTCAGTAAGTCAGTCAGTCTATCTATCCATCCATCCATCCATCCATCCATCCATCCATCCATCTATCTATCTATCTATCTATCTATCTATCTATCTATCTATCTATCTATCTATCTATCTATCTATCTATCTATCTATCAGTTAAGAGTCTTTAGAGAAGTGCACTTGAGAATAGTATGAGTCCAATGTGTCCACCCTCACTGGAAATTAATCAGACTTACTGCCGGCAATGCGGACCTAACTCTGACACCGGTTAGACAGGGACAGAACAGCCTGTCTCGGGGGATCTAGTAACCCATACTCCCAGAGCACCCCCGTCTGGACCCAGTCAAACGCTTTCTTCAAGTGCAAAAAGCACAGGTTGGGCAAATTCCCACGCAACCTTCAGGACTCTGCGGAGGGTGTAGAGCTGGTCCACTGTTCCACGGTCAGGATGAAAACTTACCTCCTGGTTCATGGAGAATGATGTTTTTCCCTTAGCCCATGCACCACCCATCTACAAACATTTGTCCACAGTTCTTTGTGTTTTTCCGCATAATCCCTTCAATTGTATCTGTCCTACTCTTTTGCTATGTCAAAATGATTGCTGAAAACAGGTAATTCAAACCATTAAGACTGCTCCATAGTATTTTATATTTGATACCCTTGTTCTGGTGTTTTTCAGCTGTCTCTATCATGCGACACAGCGCTTCTGCGTTTGGATTTGCTGTAAGTGGACTTCATATTTTGAATTGTGTCTAAAACGTATATGGGTGTTTATTTGATTTCGGGCACTTTTGATTTTCGTTTCTGTCATCACCACCACCACACTGCACTATGTGATGACATGTGATGGTAATGACGTTTCAAAGTTTTTAGCTAACTGTGCTATGCTGGTAGTTAGCTTACTTTTTTCTTTTAGCTAGCTAGTCCTGTACAACATTTTTATATGATTATCAAGTTTTTACAGGAAAATATTTAAACATATTAACACTACAAGTCGTTTGGTAATGACATGCAATACAAATATTATGTGATTTAAGGGTACAAATGAGGAAAAAACTTACTCTTCCAGTTATCAAAATGTCTGACTTCTCTCTGCCCTAGCATGTGCTTGAGTGACAAGACAAAATGACACAGGGAATTAAATAATCAGATTTTGAAGAAACTTTATTGATCTGAAACTGGTGGTCAATGTGGCGGTAATGACAGCAACTTTAAGGTACAGACATATTTTAGGAAAAATAAATGACAGAATTTGAAATGTTTTGTATATATAATGAGAAATGATTAATTATATTATATTTTAAGGAATTTATGGTAAAAGTTACACCATTTTAGCAATTTTTAGTAGAAAGATAGAGCTTCATATAGCCAAACCCTGTGCTAGGGACTTGGTGAAAACTGTAAAATACCGCCATAAAACCACTCCAAAAAAAAAAAAAAAAAAAAGTCAAAATATACTAATATTAACATGAAATTTTAGACAACACTTATAATTAGGCACACCCACTGCTGGTTATTGAAAAACTCTATTTAAATATATTTTTTCTTTAAATTTTACATCAAGGACACAAAAAGGCCCGTAATCAAATAAACATCCATATTCATGTGCTTAAATCTCCTTTGTGTCTACAGTTTGATGCAACGCTGGATGTCCTGTCCTCGGTCATTGTGCTGTGGCGTTACAGCAATGCTGCAGCCGTCCACTCAGCTCATCGGGAATACATGTGAGTCCTGTAATTACACTATTTCTCAATTGCTAAAACACATAACCCCATTGTCTGAACCAAATCTTCAGTGCCCTCAACCCGCTTATTGAATTGAAGCACTTTTCACCGAGTCAGCATATTTTCACCCACTGAAACACATTTTGCACTCCGATGCACTTGTGTTGCACAATGGTAAGTACATGTACCAAAAGTGAAACTCAAATAAAGCACGTGTCTCAACTAAAACACAGCAACTAAACATTTACCATACTTGTGGCTAATGATGTGAATATAAGACAGGTCAGTGAGCACTGGTTTTGGAAGTTTGACTGCAGAGACAATCAGAGAGACGGAGGAAGAGTAAAAGGTGGTCTAGGTGGAAGAGGAGCGAGAATAGCTACAGTATTAGACAAAGGACTATTACGGATTTCAGATGAAATACGGGCAATTTTCGTACACCATGTTTTCCCCCCATGGTTTGACAATGAAGGGAAGTGGGAATGCAGCGAGTGTAGCCCAAACTGAGCAGATTCACTGTGTCCATCATTGTCTGAAGATTCAGAGACGTAACCAAGTAGACCTACTTGCTTTTTTCACTACGTATGTTTATAGTCTGTCTTGATACAGAGCAGTACACAAAATGGTGTGTCTATATGCATACATATTGTGTGTGTGTAGAGTTTGCATGTTCTCCCAGTGCCTGTGTGGGTTTTCTCGGGGTCCTCCGGTTTCCTCCCACATTCCAAAAATATGTATGGTAGGTTGACTGAAGACTCTAAATTGTCAATCGATATGCATGTGGGTGTGAATAGTTGTTTGTCTATGTGTGCCCTGTGATTGGCTGACCCCCTTAAATGTTTCACTCTTTGTTACCTATATTGATGCCATTTGTTAAAATCATGTAAGTCCATTTTTTTCCTCATTAATGTACACACAGCACCCCATATTGACAGAAAAAAACCCCATAATTGTTGACATTTTTGCTGATTTATTAAAAAAGAAAAACTGAAATATGACACAGCCATAAGTATTCAGACCCTTTGCTGTGACACTCATATATTCAACTCGGGTGCTGTCCATTTCTTCTGATCATCCTTAAAATGGTTCTACACCTTCATTGGAGTCCAGCTGTGTTTGATTATGCTGATTGGACTTGATTAGGAAAGATCCCTATAGTGAGGATAAGCGGTTTGGAAAATGGATAGATGGAATAATATACTTTTAACCTGATCCCTAGGTTAATTGAAGACTCTAAATTGCCCGTAGGTGTGAATGTGAGTGCGAATGGTTGTTTCTTTTTATGTGCCCTGTGATTGTCTGGCGACCGGTTCAGGGTGTACCCCGCCTCTCGCCCGAGGATAGCTGAGGCCCTGGTGAGGATAAGCGGTAAAGAAAACGCATGTATGGATGGCATTGCTATTGTGAACAGAGAGAACAAGATATTTTCTGCAGCTTTACGATTTGATAATGATAATTGCGTTGTCCTTTTTTCTATGCTGTGTGTAATGAGTGTTCAGTGAGGTTTTTCATTTTGACTGATTTGGGGTCTGTTCTGAGGCAATAGTTTGGTTTTGCAGGAAGAGTCAGGGGTTTTGTGAATATAGCTTGAATTTTTGGATTTGTGTTTTAAGGTATTGAGCAAATGGGTGTCAGTTTTGAGAAATGTGTTTAAGTATTTGAGAAAAACTGTAATTGTGTCGTCTGTTCTTTCATGCGGGAGTGTGTGAGACAAGCGTGTCGTTTTGACTCCATCTGCCTCAGCCTATTGGGATTAATTATAGATGAGGATCAACTTGCATTTTAGCGCTACCTGGTTGAGAATGGTGTGTGTGTTTGTGTGTGCGTGTGTGTTTCAGTGAGTGAGAAAGAGAAAGAGAGAGTGAGAGCGAGAGAAAGCGAGAGAGAGCGAGCGAAAGAGAGAGACATGCTTCTACCAAAATAGAAGGATGTGTTTCATTCAAGTGTCTGAGAAACTGTTGTTAATTGCTGCAGTGACAGTAAAGGAGATCTGAGGCAGACACCGGAGAGAAAAAGAATATCCATATACTGTAGATCTCATGCTCCTTAATTAACATACATGACAACATCTCAGCCCAGGCCAGATGACACTTGGGCCATATTTCATGTCAATGGCTGCTTTCATGACAAGTATCAACATGTTGAATAGAGTTGCGAGACACTAGCAAGCCTCCCTCTCCTCGTGTCTTCTTGATCATCATCATCAGCAGCAGCAACAGCAGCAGCAGCCACCTTCAGAGTCGCAATGGAGGAGCTGAATAATAACTGGTTGTCAAGGTAACAAGCTCAAGACAAGTTGACGGGAACAGCGTGCCGCACAAATAGCTGCCATGTGTGCATCCGCTGTGTGTCCTGCTGCATCACCCAGCATAGTGCTGCCTGTTGCCTCAGTTACCGCATCCAGAGCAGACCCACTGTATATGACACACATCATATGTGCACATGAACTGACAGGCTTTGCGCATGCAGCAGTTAATTATATTGTTCAAGGTTCTTTCAGTGGTTACATGTGATATTTCGAGCTTGCTGAAAGGTTAAAGGTTACAAATGGCCATTCTAAGAAATATGAGCCATTCAAGACATTCATCCATACCGTCCATTTTACCGACTTTGGGCGAGAGGCGGGGTACACCCTAGACTGGTCGCCAGCCAATCGCATGGCACATCTAGACTAACAACCATCCGCACTCACATACACACCTCGGGACAGTTTTCAGTGAATTCACCATGTGTGTTTTGGACTGGTTAGCACATATGAATATTTATTTTTTAAATGGGTTTGCTGTACCACCAACGGCATATTGCTTGCCATGATGTCCGCCAGCCAAAGGCTGAGCTGCACTGAGTCAGAGCTGCCAAATATTACGGAACATCCGTATTTTGTTACGGAAATCACTGAACGCTGACTCATTACGGCCATAACACAGATTGTTCCAGATATTTGGGGGGGAAAAAAAATCCTACTTACGTCCAACATTACCGGCCAGTACGGCGCTCTGTCGGGCCACCGTGACGAAAGTTTCATAAATGAATTAGATTAAATAAACAATGTATTGTTTTGAAACTAGATAGAGAGAAAAAGATGCTTGGGGCCACGTTATTTTATTACGCCCCTCGGTTGCCAAGCTACGGAGGCAAAAGTTCTCTTTGTGTCCGGTGTCAACGCATTGTAAGTCACTAATCATCGCCTTCATGGAAAAGCATCAACTACACTTTGTACCATGCTTCTTATTGTTTACATTATCAAGAAACAAAAGCGAGGATTTGGTAGAAAAAGGCAGAAATGCATGATGCTAATGGCTAAGCTATCGTGTCATAAAGTTGCAAAACACCGAAAAAGGTGATTGGGTGATACACTACACTTCTCACATAGGTCTGGCTGGAACCCCGTTATAGCAAAGAGTAACCACATTTGAACAACAAAATAACAAGGCAATTAATACATATCTGGAGATATCAACACAAGACGCCCCCGGAACTGGAAATGAATTCATACGTCACTGGAGACGTCATCTGAGCACAGGATCAGGTTATCAATCCATCCATTATCTGAGCCGCTTCTCCTCACAAGGGTCGCGGGAGCGCTGGAGCCTATCCCAGCTCTCATCGGCAGGAGGCGGGGTACACCCTGAACTGGGCGCCAGCCAATCGCAGGGCACATAGAAACAAACCACCATTCGCACTCACATTCACACCTACGGGCAATTTAGAGTCTTCAATTAACCTAGGGATCAGGTTCAAAGTATATCATTCCATCCATCCATTTTCCGAACCGCTTATCCTCACTATAGGGTCGCGGCGTGCTGGAGCCTAGCCCAGCTGACTCTGGGCGAGAGGTGGGGTACACCCTGAACTGATGACCAGCTGATTGATTATTAATCATAAATATTTGTAAAATGTATTAGTCCCACAATGGGGAAATTTCCATCATTTCGGTAGCAATAGTGGATATAGGAACTATAAATATATACTATATATATAATAATAGCATGCAAGAGAAGACTTCTAAACAAGTACATTCACAAAATATTGTCTATGCATAAACTATCCAATTCATTCCATCAGCAATGTTATTTGCTTGTTTGAAAAATAGAGTGCTGAGTTTTCATTGACTTTTAAGATCTGATTAATCTCTTCTTTTTTTTTTCCAACCAAGGCTGAAAACAGAATTGGGAAAGGCGAAGTAATCCATAGACGCAGATATTTTTGACGATGGCATGTCAAAATCTCATATACTTTGATTCAGGCTGCAGCTGCATCCGCCATTGCAAGGTTGATGCAATAAAAGCACTAAAATTACAAATATTAAAGCCATAACCTTTGATTATTTTTATCCATTCGCACTCAAAGTCACACCTACGGGCAATTTAGAGTCTCCAATTCATGCATGTTTTTGGGATGTGGGAGGAAACCGCAGTGCCCGGAGAAACAGTTATAGAGTAATGATTATGTTGTGCAATTGAACAACATGCTGAATTATTTGTATCCTATTAAAAAATATACTGCAATAACTGTCCAGCGGTAATGTTCTTCACAAAATTTTGAAAATATGGATATTCAGAGAAATTTGGACAAATTGTTCTGGAAATGAATTTTTATAGGTTAGCAGCTCTTCAGAGTAAACTAGTGGCTAGAAAACAAGGAAGTAACATATCTTGTCTACTATGTTGCGTGTGGGGACTTAGTATGCCTCTGTACAGTACTGGAAAAATCAGATTAGGAATATATAAATATTTCACGGGCTGTCTGTGACCCACACAAATTGGGTCCGCGACCCACTTTTGGGTACTGACCCACCAGTTGAGAATCACTGCACTCAACTGCAGTGCAGCATAAGGAGTGACATGTTTCTTAGAATTTTCATTTGATAAGGAAATGCACTATTCAGATCTCTAAAGGAGCAGTTAGTCTAATTTGACACCCGAGCTGTAATTCTCAGAAATTAAGAAAATCATTGTTGCCTTCCATTTTCTGAGCCGCTTCTCCTCACTAGGGTCGCGGGCATGCTGAAGCCGATCCCAGCTATCATCGGGCAGGAGGCGGGGTACACCCTGAACTGGTTGCCAGCCAATCGCAGGGCACATACGAACAAACAACCATTCGCACTCACATTCACACCTACGGGCAATTTAGAGTCTCCAATTCATGCATGTTTTTGGGATGTGGGAGGAAACCGGAGGGCCCGGAGAAAACCCACGCAGGCACGGGGGAGAACATGCAAACTCCACACAGGCGAGGCCGGGGATTGAACCCCGGTCCTCAGAACTGTGAGACTGACGCTCTAGCCTGTCGGCCACCGTGCCGCCTTTGCTTATTACAGTGGAACCAAATTCAAACACAGTCTCTTGTATGCTGGTCCAATCCCAATTCAACAACACCAGTTCAGGGTCTACCCTGCCTCTGGCCCAAAGTCAGCTCGGTTAAGCTCCAGCTCACCCACGACCCCAATGAGGACAAGCGCAATAGAAAGCGGAAGGCTGAAACGGTAAAAAGAAGTTAATCACTGTGCAAAGAAATAATGTACTCACCCTTAACTTGGATGTCAGATGCAGTGATAAACATGCGGAGGGCCTGGAGGACAATCTGAATGTTGATGTTAACTCATTGTTGCTTTAGCCATACAGTATTTTCCGGAACAGGTAGAACAGAGGGACGTGTACTAGTTTCCTACATCACACTGCCTTTCATTTCTGGTTCTGTGGTCATCATCACACTTCTTTGCCATGGCTAGTACCTTTTTTCAAAACAAAAAGAACCCAGAGAAAAAGAAAACCCCATGGAGTTAATCCTTTAAATCACAGGTGTCAAACTGGTGGCCCGGCGGCCAGATCTGGCCCGCCACATCATTTTATGTGGCCCGCAAAAGCAAATCAAAATTGCTCATTGTGTTCTGGTGTAATACCATTGAGATATTTGCAAGCATTTTCTTGTTACCAATCCCCCTCTAAAACGAAATCAGAATCAGAATCATCTTTATTTGCCAAGTATGTCCAAAAAACACACAAGGAATTTGTCTCCGGTAGTTGGAGCCGCTCTAGTACGACAACAGACAGTCAATTTACAGAACACTTTGGAGACAGAAAGACATTGACAAAGAAAAAAAAAAAAAAAAAACAGTCACTGAGCAGTAAAGGGTTGCTAGTTATCTGGTAATGCCGGTACATTTTATTTTATTTTTGATTTTATTTTTTTGACAATTGTGCTAAAAGATGCAGAGTCCTCTAGCACTTCGAATGAGGAGCAGTTCAAATGACTAATATTGCAATAGTCCGGTGCAATGACCATTGTGCATCGGGCGCTGAGACTTCACGGTTTAAAGTGACGAGTAGTGCGATCATCTGGGACAATGTTGGTTGTGCAAATGGCATAGTTGAAAGACATGTTTTTATAGGCTTCTGATTTCAAAACTGGCTATTCATCAATGTGTTGTGTATACTGTATGTAATTACAGTATAGGAGGTAATCTTTCATTTATATGGGTTCACATTTGTAGCGGCCCTCCGAGGGAAGTCATAACTACGATGTGGCCCGTGACAAAAATGAGTGTGACACCCCTGCTTTAAATGCTTCCCGGGTCTCACCAGATATTTGGCATTAGAAGAGGTTCCACTGTGTTCTTATTAGGTGTGGTTCTGCAATTGATAATGTGCATCTTTTCTGCTACAGAGCCTGCCTTATCCTGGGTGTGATCTTCATCTTGTCATCCTTGTGCATAATGGGTAAGGCAATCCATGACCTGGCCACCAAGCTGCTGCCTGAAGTGGTAAGAGCAGACGTTACAACACAAACAGCTGATAAAGCAGCACTTAATATTTTAGCAGCAGCATCAGAATTTAATCCCAATTGAAGATGGAGATTTTTGGACTTGAGCTTCCACCATACAGAGCAGATTATTTATGTTACTCAATGGGGGGAAAAAAACACACTGCTGGTTTTCTATTTATTTTTAACTCATCTGCTCAATATTTTCCCACTTGGGTCACATGGGGTCAGTCACTGGAGGGGAGGGTAGTCATTTTATGGGGCCAGCATAGAAACGCTACCCCTTGCAAATAAGTACTGAGCATCTTTGTTCGACATTTCTAGAGCAGGTCCTAAGAACACATCTGTTAGGCTAAATGACAGGAGATGCCACTGTGTCAGAAGAAACTAACTTTCACCAGGCGATAACGACCTTTTTTGTTGCACATTTGGCTCCTCAAATGAGTGCAGCTGCAGAATGACACAAGGTGTGAAGACTTTGTAGCTTTCGCACTTCTTCAAATAGCTTTTTCACCCAGTTGCCAGGTAATGGTAGTCTCTGTGGAGATGCAGTAGAGGACGTGGGAGTAATGGCAACAAGGACGAACTCAGAAATCAGAATGGAAGAATGTGATGGCATTCGTAGAATTTCACTCAGTGAGCAGAACCAAACCTCATCAGAAGTTTGTGGAACACTGGGATTAATATCAATGCAGTGAACCGAAAACTCCGGCTGAAGATGATCCCCATTTGCTGATGCTCCTTCGATTTATCTTTTTCAGTTGTACAGAGGGATTTTGAGGTGTCAAAAGCAAATGTCAAAGCGTAATTCACATTCTGTGCAGGGTTTCTATGTCACACGGTCTGTTTTTTTTTTTTTTTTCTTGGGTGGGGTCGGTCTTCTCATTCCTCCCATGGGCCCAAATGCCAACCCAAATGTGTTGAATTTCAATGAGCTAAAGGTCATGGGGCTTAGTTGGGCTCTTGTACAGACTGAGAACCACTTACAGTGGAACCTCTAAAAGACAATCATTTGTTAATTGGTTAGCCTCTTTCAATGTATATTTTTTCTTTTCACATTCGTGTTCTCTTAACACCCTGCAAAACGACAGAATACACAAAACACAATTAGAGTATTTTATGACTTTCTGAATTGAGGTCTCATGCTGAGACCTTGGGAGTTTTTAGAGTATAGCCAATTTGTTTGCCTACATTTCTTTTGTTGAATTGTATGACACACGCAGGAAGATCACGTAGCAATTAGAACATTTGCTTCACAGTTGAGACGTCAAGGATTAGAATCTTGGCTCAGAGCACGCATATTAGGTTAGTTGAAGAATAATAGTCCACAGGTGTGAAACTGTGAATGTGAGTGTGAATGGTTGGCTGTGTCTTGGAATTGGCTGACCGGTCCAGGGTGTACCCATCCATGAGTACCTCCCCAAGTCAAAATGTCCAAATTGGGATTTCCCTTTCCCTTCATGGCCTCATTTAATTCGTTAAGTGTTCCAAGGTCTTAGGTGTGAATGGGGAGCACGTGTTTTCATTTTGTTTTTCTCACTCTCACACTCACACTGGTCACTGCAAGTTCAATATGGCATCTCATGACAAAGATCTCTCACAGCAAAACAATTGTTGCACTTTATAACAATGGCCTAGACTATAAGATCGCAAACACCTTGAAATGGAATTGCAAGAACATAATGTGGTTTAACAAGTAAGTGTTCCACTTACAACAGGCCTCATAATGGGCAAACAAAGAATTGGGTGCACATGCTCAGCTTCATATCCAGAGGTTCTCTTTGGAAATTAGAGGTATGATGCTGCCGGCAGACGCTGCAGAGGTTGAAGGGGCAGTTATTCTGTTATTCTGTCAGTACTCAGACCATATGCCACACACTGCTCTAAATTGATCTGCATGGCTGTTGTCCCAGAAGGAAGCCCCTTCTAAATACCATGCACAATAAAGCCTTCAAACAGTTTGCCGAAGCCAAGCAGACTTAGTACCTGGATTACTGAAACCATATTGTCTGGTCTGACGACACCAAGATAAACGTATGGTTCAGATGGTGTCAAGCGTTCTTAGGGGTAACGAGGTGAGGATTACAAAGTGAACCATGAAAACCAAAATGTACTGTTACATACTTAAGCAGCGCATGTTCCCCTTCCCTTCAGAAACTAAGCATGTTATGAGACCTAAACCATTTTGAGCATCAGTGGGGCATCCTCACAGAAGGTGGAGAAGTACACGGTCTCTAACATCCGCCAGCTCCGAGATGTTATGATGGAGGAGAGGAAGAGGATTCTTTGGTGAACTCCATGCCAATGTGGGTTAAGGCAGTGCTGGAAAATAATGGTGGCCATACAAAATAACACTTTGGGCCCAATTTGGACATTTGTACTTGGGGATGAACTGTACTCATTTTTGTTGCTAGGGGTTTATACATACAAGTTATTCTTAGGGGACAGTAAATTTACACTGTTATACAGACAAGCCCTACACTGACTCCTTTATATTGTAGCAGTGTAATTTCTCTAGTGTTGTCCCATGAAAATATTTAGTAAACTATTTACACAAATGTAAGGGGTTTATTCACTTTTGTGAGAAACTGTACTCCCAGGAAGCCTCGATTTATTCTGTTGTATGAAAGGTAACGGTTAGGTAAACAGATAAATTGTACCTTCTGCCATCTAATGTAAGAGCAGTTAATTGTTCTGCATGTCACTATTTGTATCGATAGACGATGAAAGATACTAAAATGGAGAGGATCATATAAAGGGGAAGATGATGTACAGTATATAGGAATTTAACTGGTGAGAGTGGTAATGTGCAGATGGGTATTCAAGTTAAAAAAACAAAACACCAATGCTGGACTTCTGCTTAGAGAGATTCATATAGCTGTGGTCTATAATTATGCAACAATAAAATATAATACAAACAGAGAATCATCAGTCAAGCAAATAATTAGACCAATGTAACCAAGTTACAAAAATGACTGTATTCAGTGTTCAAAACAAACCACCTTCACATGAGGCTTTGTAATAGTTTTACAGTAGAGCCTCATCAGTCTCACCTTTTGGCATATTTGAAAACAATAAATATTGGGAATACGGCCTAATGGTAAAAAGGAAAAGGAAACTACACAGGCTATTGGTTACTATCGGGAGAGAAGTAAACAAAACTTCACAGTTGGTGTCGCATGTGTGTGCTGCGTTCAAGGATTGTCAGTGTCAATAAAATCTTAATGATGGAATTGATAGGACAGAAACAATCCTATCAGTCAATGAAATGCAATTACTTTCTGAGAAATACATTATTTGTAGGAAACAACTCATCAATTTTAGACCAATCTAGTGAAATTGAATAATTTCCCACAGCACAGCTGATGATATCCCAATGGTCACCAATATACAGCGGCACAGTGGTTGGGAATTACTAGTGTAGGGCGTGACTTGGGCGGATGTAGATTAAATGATAAATTAAGCAAAAGATTAATATACATTAGATAGTATCATTCCAAGAAGTTAAAGCGATCTGACTGAAACAGTGATGACAAGTAAAAGAAAGAGGACCTAGTTCTGAACCCAGAGGAATGTCGCGATTGCACGGCTAAAGTCAAACCTTCTGTTCCGGCCAGGATGACCTCCTCTTCAGCGTCTCCATCGTCAGCGGCGTGGTGTGTATCTTCCTGGCCGTGATCAAGTTCATGCTGGGAAAGGTGCTCACAAGTCGGGCACTCATCACGGACGGTACGCTACTCACACTCAGGGAGAGCTGACACAGAGGTCTTCACACAGCAACAGCGAATCAGCTGCTTGTTTCTCTTTGAAGGCTTCAACTCTCTGGTGGGGGGCATCATGGGCTTCTCCATCCTCATCAGTGCAGAGGTGTTCAAGCATGAGCCCATAGTGTGGTACCTAGATGGGACAATAGGTGTCCTCATTGGCCTTATAATCTTGGCCTACGGAGTCAAGTGAGTGACAGGGCTTTTGGATTTGGTTTCTGGAAGAATGACACACTACATCATCTTCACCTTGTTCACAATCTCTGCAGGCTGCTGCTGGACATGATCCCACGAGTGAGACAAACAAGGAACTACGAGCGCTTTGAGTAACGCTACGCCGTCTGACGGCTCACAGTGGAGAAGATGTGGACAAGGAGGGAGGGACTGGAGAGACAAAGGGTCTGGTCTACACAGCACCCCCCGACCCACCCTTGCCAGAGACACTGCAGAACCTGTGTGCCGATACCAACATTCTCTCCATTCAATTATTTGAACAGTATGGAAGATGTTGGCCATTTTAGAATGTAGTGTACAGGTATATCAACGTTCTTGATGAGGTTGATCATGATGCCTCGTTATTTCAATAAGACGAGGGGACTGACAGACAGGGCTGCTGGGACAAATGTACACAAACTGCTTTGCGAAACATTTGCCAGCAGTTGATTCCCCTGTGCGGCAGGTCATGATGGTGTCAGCCCACAGCAGGAGTCAAACTGCAACATGAATGTAAAGAATTATGCAGGTCTGCGACCTTCAAAGAATGACATTTTCATGGTGGGACCACTGACTGTAACTGAATGTACACAGTCTGCCGTTAATCCTATTTGGTAAGAAAAGGAAGGAGTTTTGATGAAAAGTAGTTGTAGCCAAGTAGCGTAAACAGTATTTCTGCCTCTTTTCTGTGTGCAATTAGGTATTTTGGGTACATGTATTTAATTGGAACTCTACATGAGAATAATACGTATTGTTCTGTGCCTGTGTTCTAAATGTAGACATAACCCTTTTGACAAATGACAACTAACCTGCTGGAGAGCCTACTGCTGAATCTCAACAGTAAATAACTCATCGGTTCTGCTGTAATGTCAAATGTTTCACCAGTCGGAGACTTTTTTTCACAGAAAAAAAAAAAAGCTTTATTTAAAAATAAAATTATATCCCTCTTACTCATTACAAATTGTGAACAAAAAAACACCATTGTTATTCTTTTTGCCTATGGGAAACATCGCTGCTCTGGACGATACCTGAGACAGCACCCAAAAATATCAAACAATACATTGCAGTTCAGTTGTACAGAGGACAGCTTTGTACATGTGACAAAAAGGATGGGTCATCTGGGCCAATACACAACACTTAAATTAACTCTGTGCCAGACTCAAATTGCTATCAGCTGCTGTCTCTTTTTGTATGGA